>NW_004955471.1:5226936-5290015 GCF_000276665.1 Chinchilla lanigera
AGACAGGATCTCATTACATAGTTCAGGCTAGCCTTAAAGTCACTATGTAGCCCAGAGTGGCCTCGAACTCACAGCAATCCTACTGCCTCAGCTTTCTGAGTGCTGGGATTACAGGCATGTACCACCATGCCAGGTCTTCACTGTACACTTCTACCACAATGTACTTATCCACTTTTGTTGACTGTCCTTTGAGTTGTTTCTATGTCATGAATGATGCTAATAGGAATATTTTTCTGTATGGTTTTGGGTGAATATATGTGTGCATTTCTATTGCATCTATTTCGGGGAATAAAATTGTGGATTAAAGCACATGCATATGTTCAGATTTACCCAATATTTCCAGAATTCTCCAAAGCGACTATACTGTTACATCCTCTAGCAGCAGTGTATAAGAAGCTTAGTTGCTCCACATCTGATCTAACACTTGGTATTATCTTCCTTTGTTCATTTTGGTCATTATGATGAAAATGTAATACATACATTCAAAAGTATAAATGAACCTTTTCTTGAGTAAAAAGTCATATGTGTGTGTATGTGTATATACTTTTGTCATGATACACATCACTTTAAAAGACACTGATCTTAAAATATAAAATTAAAATTTTTCTATCATAGAGATTAAAAATAAATCTTACACAGTTCCTTTAATTTGGTGTTGGGAAAAGTTAGAGATTCTTTCACCTAATTATTATTTGATAAGTACATATCTTGTGGTAGACACTATACATATGATCTAGTTGATAACAATAAATACTCTAACAATACCCTAATAGTCATCATTTACTAGGAAATATAAAACAGAAGAGCATGCACTTCAAAAATAATATTAATACAGACTGATTAATAACAATATTAATGCAAATTATTTTCCCTACTTTTTTCATGTAAAACATTACCTGGTTTGAGGCAATCCAAAACTGGTTCCAATGCCAACACGAGGTAGATAATTTACCACTTTCTTTACTGTTGCAGGGTCTGGGAAGTTGAACATTACAGCAACTATGACAAATAATTTTTTAAAAGTTAGAGACTACAATAGGACTCCTTTTTTGCTCAACTGACTTCTTGGTCTACTATAATATTTACTATTACTTTGGCTATCCATTAATACAATTCTTACTATATTCTTTCTTTCACACTTTATATTATATAAAGGTTTGATATTAATGTTCCAGAAATGATATTCATTTCACTTATAAACTCCCTTACTATAGATAGTTCTCTTTTTCTTTTTTTGTCTTTTTGAGACAGGGTCTCACCATGCAGTTCAGGCTGGCCTTGAGCTCACCTTGTAGCCCAGGTTGGTCTCAAACTCCCAACAATCCTCCTGCCTCAGCCTCCCAAGTGCTGGGATTACAGGCGTGAGCCATCACATTGGCCTGGATCATTCTTTCTCTAAAGACTGTCAGGAGCTCTAATAACTGTTGTTATATTAGTATCATAGAAAGCTGAGACTATGAGCTACAATTTGGAATTCACAAACCTGAATTACTAAAAGTGAAATATATTTCTATGAATTTCTAGAAAGAATTATTAAAAATTAAAGTTTATATAATTGCCTAACACTAAAAGCTTTATATATAGCTATAAAATCATTAGTTATATTTATTTCCAATGATGAAGAGTATAAAAAGTTATCTTTTCAATGTTTGTGCACACTTCGTATGTCCATATAATCCAGAATAATTTGTGTCTTAAAAGACAAATTTTTCCTCTATGGTTAATAGTAAAATTAAATGATTTTTAATTATTTTTATTTTGACTGCATGAGAATAACAAGAAGCATCTATCAATACATAAACAAATTCAGGATAAAATGTTAATTTAAGTCATCTATAAATGTTTATACATTTCAAAAGCATAAAAATAAAGCCTTAAAGTGATGAGAATTTAGAAGACATTTTAATGATAACAGATATAGAAAAACAACACACCATCAACCTACATAAACACAGGAGTATGCACAAAAAACTGCCTGGTTTCATATAATTTCCCCGTATCCCTCCACTAATACTCAGCAATGCTTTTCCTCCTAGTTTAGCTTGTCTCCTTTTCTAGTATTAATGGATTTTACCAAGTTCCATTCTAAACCCACAAATAGAATTTTACCTCAACTTTCAAGAATGATGTAATACCAAAAAACCCCACAATTCAGTAGTGTTTTCTGATGGTTCCTTTATAAATAGCACAGGTTAAGCAAGAGATACAATAAATGCTATGAGTCATTTGATTATCCTCTCCTGTCCCCAAACGTAGCCACCCACCAGAAAGAGTTTAAAGAGCAAAGCGACACTGGGGACAACCCCTGCACAGTGCTTATGAAGCCAGTCTGATATGTGCCAAGCTGATATGGCCGGAGAAAGAACTACAAATGACTCTACAAACGAAGGCGAAGAAAGAATACACCAAGACCCATGCGGCAGAGAAAATGACGTTATGAGGCCAAAGAGTAGACTACAAAATCCAGTCTAAATGGAAACAATACATGTATGGTGCATTCAAAATGAAACCTTAAAGAGATGGAAGTTAGCTTTGTAATAATATCTTCCCCAACATATTACCTCTGTTTGCCATAAAGATCTCCAGAGCTGTATTTTGCAAAAGATAACGACGAGAAAAGATGGATCGTATCTCTGTGAAAAGCCATTTTCCATGCAGCCCTTCTGTATATGCCAGGATCTGTAAGAAAAAAAGAAACTCCAGGTAAGTGTCAACACTAGACTTTGTCGCTACTAAAACAGAAAAGACAAAGAATAACTAAGAAAGAATAACAACTATTGAAATAATTTAGAAAGAGACTAAGAATACATTGCAACTTATGAGTAAGAAAAATGAAGAAGCAGAGTAAAATTATAAAACATATAATTACAAAAACATATCTGGGCATTTAAAACCAATGATGTAATTTACTGTCCTCAGGAAATTCTCATTACACCCATGATTTAAGTAGTATTATGAAAAGTTTCATATGAGAACTTAAAAAAAGAAGACTTTAAAAGAATGTCAATATGCTTATGAATCACATATACGTTAGTTGCACATAGCATGATTATAATTTGCCCAACAGTACTTTTACATACTTTAAAAGAGAGATATAAGTTCATAACTTTAAAAAGTATCATATTTTTAAGTTCACAATTATGGCAACTCATTTAGAAAGCACAGACTAACTCTGTAAGAGGTTAAGTATCTGTCAGCTCAAGCTAAGCATAAACCTACAAATGAACTCAAAATAATCTCTCTACGGAGTATGTGGTTGTCAGAGTACCTTGTTAGCATTCTTGTCATCCCCTGTGACAGACACAATTGCTTAAAATGCTTTGCCCATTTCAAGTAATCCCATCTTTAGTCCTAAGTCCCAGCCTTGTTATTCAAGTTTTGTTTCTCAAGTAGATCATTTCAAAAGCTTAATTATGAAACTGTTAAAGGAAATCAGATTCAACATTTCTCCATAAGAAAATAAGATATATTTGCTATAAAGACTTGATGGAAGTGTGAAATCAAATTAAATTAAAGAATAAAGACAAATTGTACAAAAATGACTGCCATTTAAAAATACAAGTAAAGTACATGCTTACGACACTGCATTCTGGCGATAAAGACAATAGGCAAGGAGAGGAAAACAATACTGGATAGAGAAAGCTCATCCTCTACAAATTGTCCTCTTTATTTTTATTGTTTTTGAGACAGGGTTTTGCTACATAGTTAAAGCTTGTCTCAAACTCACTATGTGACCCAAGCTGGCCTCCAACTCATAGCAATCCTCCAGCCTCAGTCCTTCCAGTGCTGGGACTACAGGCACGCACCACCAGGCCCGGCTGTCCTTTTTAAAATCACTTCCGTTCTCCAAATAAAATTCCAGAAAGTGTATTCTTCAATACAAAATCCAATTTCTTTGAAAGAAAAAGATTGCTTTATTTAATTCAGAAAGTGCTCAAATTTTTCTACAGAAATGATTCTATTTCTGGCACCTAGAAAGTACATAAAACTCAAAATGTTGCATTTCATTGAAAAATAAAATTTAAAAAGAGTAGGACAATAATCCTGATCTCAGTTTTGAAACCGGTGACAGAGATAGCCTACTACTCAGTCACATAACAAATTCTTATGTAAGACTGAGAGGAACTAGCAAGTAGAAAGGGGACAAAATTGCTAGTGTTACTCTCAAGATTTCACACTGCTCTCCGTCCCCTTCTAGCATGTTCTTCTCTCAAATTTCCATCAGGTTGGATAATTTTCACATTTAGATTTCGAATTAGCTTCTCAGAGAAGCCACAGGGTGTACATTCAACTTCCTCTAGTACAGTCGCAGCCTATACCATACGCATTAACCTTTTTTCATAGCACTGGTCACTACCTCAAATTATAATATTTGCTGATCTATCTCCTGACCCTTCTGCACTAGAATTCTAGTCTAAACTCTATTTGAGCAAAGACTTTGAACACACTTATTTTTCAAGGCCATGAAAATCTGCACAAAGTATTCAGTGGCTAAATGAATTAAACCATGGTAACCTAAGCTCCACATACAACCCAATTCACCTTGTTTGGCACATATGTCTTAACAAAATTTAAAGGAATCAAAAATACTTTAGAAAATGGCTATTTACATAAATATTCAGATATCTACCATCTTAGGAAAAACTTGAATGAATATCTGGCAAAAATGGATCTACATGGTAACAACTGGCATGCGCTCCTGAGCAGTTTTCCAAGATTCACTACTATTTACCAATCTGAAAAGAGCATTCACTCATCATTCACTCTAGATTTATCAAATATTAGACAATCTAATAGATGTTTTATAACAGTCCTGCCATATTTGATACTTCCTACAAAGTCCTTTGGCAATATAATGGCAGTCTAGACTACTCCCAGAATTTCTAATCCAAAGTCCAGAGCTTCCTTTATATAGCATATTATTACATTTCTTTAAAATTTCTTTAAACATTTGTTGAAACAGAACCTAACACATTGGAAATTAATCTACTACATTTACTTTCCTGCACTAGGGTTAAACGTGAAGAGAAAAATCAAAGGAAAACAAACAACAGTGATCCTTTAGCTTTGTGATGTCCTATGAGTATCACACAGTGGTTTGAAAGTGAAGAGCTATAAAAATATAACAAGACCTGGTGCTCATAATGGTGATGCCAACCGCTGTGCAGTTATGGTCATGCAAATCAATATGTAATATTCTAGAGTACTGCATTTATTAGCAGAAATAGGTATAATAAAATACTTATATGATTTGAATGTACCAGTAGTTTTCTGATTTACCAAAAAAATTCATTTAAATTCCAATGCATGGCTATTCAAAGACCGACCTGAAATACAAGTGTCATACTTCTTAAAATGTTTTATTGGCAAATGTCACAATTATTTTAAAAATACAAAATGATACAGCCTCCTACCTACTATTTAACCTTATATCTAATATTTTGCTATACAATTGCATATACTTTAAAAATTAAAGCATTACAGAGAACATTCAAACTGTCTCACACAATCCTTCACTTCATTTTGGGTTTTTTTTTTTTGAGCCAATCACCATTCTTCTTTTGGGGTTTATCATCTTAGTGTAAGTTTTTTATATTATTAGTATATATATAGCAAAAATTAATATCCATTATTGCTATGCATTATTTTCAAACCTGGCATAAATGTCATCATACTGAACATATGGTACTGTGCTTTGAAAGTTAAATATTTTCAAACTCAGAGAAAGAAAAGAAATCATTTAATATTGCCAAAGGTATCCATAATTAAACTTGCACAAAAATACCACCCAATTTTTTAAAAAGAAAGTATTTTTTAAAAATATTTTTATGTCAAGGAAGCTGGGTTTTAAACTAGAATTGAAGAATCTCTTAACTAGGAAATTGCTACCTGAAATTTATATAAATTTCTTTAAAGTATTCATTAGGAAAAGGTGTCAATACTGAAAAGCAGCCGAAAAGCCTAGCCAGGCAAGAGGTTCAGGCATATTGGAATAGCAGTATATGCCTGGTCTGAGGCTTCACTTCAAAGTCTCTAGAGTTCAATTAAAACTGGATTAGGTAGAAGCAGACCCTTCTTTGGGACTTTCTGTTCACTGAAACTCTACATACACTGACAGCACCCTAGACAGAGGTCTAGCCCTCCAATGAATCAGTTGCTATGGAAACTGTATCATTACCATTGCTCTGCAGTTATGACCCCAAGTCTAGAATAGCTTGAAAGCTAAAGCCCACAGCACTGTCTCTGAATGTCTACCACCTTGTTTTATTACTGTTAGTATGATTATCAGAGAATTCAACTTCCAATTTTGTTATACTTATTTCAACAAAGCTGGTTTATGAGTTAAATGCTGAGGTAATAGTATTAGCAGAGAAAGAAATCAGTATTTTATTTATATACATATGTAATACACAAATATATTAACTTTCTTTACCTTAAAAAAATCAAACATATGTTCATTAAAATTATCTAAAAAGTGCCTTCTGAAAAAGCGTATGTTATTTTCTCCAAATAATTCACACATTTCTTCCTTATACCCTATAAAATAATACACTATGAATACAAAGGGAAACTTCTTCAATATGCTGCATTTAATACTGGCTTAAAAAATAAAGCATTTTCCACTCTATTTAACCACCAATTTCACAAAAGACTATAAACTCCTCCAAATATAATGCATTTTCTCAGTTCTCATGCAAGAACAAAAATACAAACCTGCATTTACTGCCTAACTACCTCATCCTGACTGCATGGCTGACATTTTTTTGACAGTAGATTTAAATGGTAAAAGCCATATTTGATTTAAGTAAAGAAAAAAAGGAAATTTTGTTTTAAAAGTTACAGAAATTATCCTCAATACATTTTAAATGTTTTAAAGTTCTCGAAGGAGAAAAATTTTTAAAGAAAATGTTTTATTTCAAAAATAAGAAATATTTACATTGGAGTCTAAATACATCAAATCAATAAAGATCTATTCTTATCCCAATTTCTAGAGCAGTTTTACTCTTTTACACAATTCCATACCAACTTCTGAAGAGTTTAGTATTAAGAATAAAACCAAGTAATATTTAAAGGATAGTATTTAAACTTTCACAACAAAACTATTTTCAAACCATATGGCTATATTTAATATAAGATAATATACAACAAATAAACTAATCGTGTCATTAATTAAGCAAGACAGTACTGAGAAAAGGCTAGAAAATACTGTCTATAACATGTCTTCCTGGGATACAATTATAAACTGTAGTTACAAGGTTTATGCTGTATTATGGGAAAAGAGTAAATACTTGAAATATTTTTAAAAGAAATACTTTAAAACAATACATGTTGAAAAGCTCTCCTGTATGAACACATTGCTAAATATACAAGCAAACATCTCTACTAACCATAACAGCAGCTGGAACAGTAAGTTTAAAAATAATTTTAATCAAGTATTTTACATTGCATAGTTTTTGTACTATTATATACTCTTCTTTGAATTTTGATATCAAAGCATAACCCTGAATTTATTCTAATGAACCTGGATTCCCATCAGTTTAAGAATTTACTCATCTTCAGCTAAATGATTTCAAGCTTTAGGTGTCCACATGACTTTAGGCTTTAAGTTTTCTAAGGCATTCTAAAAGCAAAATTTAGAGGTTTCTATGCACGTATCAATGACATTCAATTGACTACCGGAAAATTCTAAGAAGGTAATTTTGTTATTGAATATATATTCATAAACACCAAGAATGTCCTTAAACTTTAAAGAGAACAAAATAACAACAAAAGTGAAAGTCATGAATATTAAAGAAAATTACTTTTTAAATTAATTATGAGTTGTTATTTAATTTTTCTCATCTCTATAGTATATTTCCTCCTGCTTACTACTGCTATGCAGTAGCAGTACAGTATTCTCCTTAGCATTTTCATGGGTGACAAATTCAATTAAACATATTCATTACTCTAATGTTCTACTTGGCAGTTTTAGTCAGCATGAAAAATTAAAAATATATAAATAATACGCTATATGACCTTTGTATTGATTGGGCTAAAATGGCTTTAGCCGGGGTGTGGATGATGGGACAGCTGGGAGGGGCAAGAGGGGACCATACAAATACACACACTCTTGTGTTTTTCTCTTCCAATTACTGAGGGAGATGATAAAACCACAGCAAATGATGTATCAGCTCATTTTATCTTATCGCTTTGGGGCTAGGTGACAATGAAGTTCATATTTCACTGGCTCCCATTGAAGATTGTGAAAATTACTTGCCCTCATGACCTGAAATTTCACTAGGAGACAGAAATTTCTCTTCTGCAAAGTAATGCAATTTTTCAGATGTCAACCTTTAGCCCAGCTTTAAAAATTAATTTCATTTATATTAACCAATGATATTGATATTTTCACAGAACACTCTTTGATACATGAAGCACTGACTGGCAAATTGATGCTGCTTTAGATGGGTAAAATTATTTTACTTTAAGCTGCGATGGCGGACAGATTTATAGCAAACTGAAATTCCTATTTCATAATTTAATATTTGTGCTGGAATGATGCACATACAAGCCCTTGGCCTGGGAATAATTCAGACTCTTTACTGAGTTCTGTTTTATTTTCAATATTCTTCAGCTTAAAAATAATTTGCATTCTAAATGATGGATCATAAAAAGCCATTTTTTACTGAACTAGTGCTTAACATACATCTTTAGTGAGTCAGAAGCCAAATGCAGTAGAATTGAAGAAGAACAAAGAAGGGATTTACCTATCTTCCAAACAATTTTCAACTCAACTTTTAAAATTTAGACATGCAGTCTTACTATTCTCTGAAAGAAGGTAAGATTCCAGAGCATACCACAGAAACAAATTAAGGAATAATATTGAGGAACATGAAAGCACATTATTTCTTTTTCTTAGTAGCACATAAGATAAAGAAGTGTTCAACTGCAAAGAAAGAGCAAAATGAACTTAGATATGTATCTGAATTGAAAAATAAGGTACCTGGTACTTCAAAGCACATTTTAAAATGTAAACATAACAAAAGCGAAGCCACAATGCCCATTTTATCTTGAGCAAAGTATGAAAACTATCCATCTGAATGTAGTACAGGAGACAGAGAAAGAACTTTTAACTGGTATAAAATAAAAATTTCAATATAAAATTCCAGCATTTTGTAGGAAAAACATCACTAGAGAAGATATATATATAATCTTAACGCTTCTATTACCTTTACCCAGTAAAGATTTTGTCTAATGTAAATAATACATGCAGAAGATAATTACTGTACTGATACTCTTTCATTATAGTGATGAAGTAAACATAAATCTGCATGTGATTTATGTACCAACCTATGCTCTTAAAATAAGGACAAGTCCAAGGATAAGATTTCTTTATACTCAAAATTACTTTTCATTTTTATGCTAACAATACGCAAATTGTTTTACTTGAAAAATATTCATTTTTAGTGCATCACTCAGTCTTAGTAAATGATATGGGAAAATGGTATTAAAAATTACACTTTAGGATTTTTTTATTTAGACTGAAAATATTCCTAGTCAGTTCTCCCATCCATGTATTAACCAGTCCTGACCCTGCATAGCTTCTGAGATCAGATGAGATTGGGCACATTCAGGGTGGTACGGCCGTAGACTATTTCTAGTCAGTTCTAAAAAAGTTGTGCAAGCCCGGTATGGTGGTGCACGCCTGTAACGCCAGTACCTGAGAGGTTGAGGCAGGAGGATCATCCTAAATTTCAGGGCAACACAGTGAGTTCAAGGCCAGCCTGAACTACATAGTGAGACCCTGTCTCAACAAACCAAAAAACCAAAATTGCTCCAGAGTCACAGTGTCAAAAAAAAAAAAAAAAAAAACACCAAAATCTTGTGGAAGTAACGTGTATTATTACTGGTTTCAACCCACAGGAAATCTTTGTTTATTACAGTATTCCTTTCACATGCTGGTTCTCTACAATCAGGAGCTTTCTATTCTTGAAGAATGAGTTACAGTTGAATCTGTGTTAATTAAAAAGCAGACTAATTTTAAATATATTAGAATGGTTTACAATGTATACTTTCAAAATAACCAAAGGATACAAACTCTTTTTCAAGTGCTAATTCTTGTGTGTGCATAAGTGAGCATGTATGTGGGTGTATGTCTTTTACCAAGAACTGAACTCAAGGCCTCTCTAAGCAAGCACTTGACCTCAGAGGTACATCTCTAGCCATTTCTTTTCTTTATGACCCCAAGCTCAATCTGATTGGTATCAAAAGCCCTCCCTATATATCCAAACTCAGTCTTCAAGTTATAATGAAATCAGCCTGTTGTTATTAACATTACTTTCTTTGTAGCAAATAAGAATTAAACTTTGGAAGTTTCTCTGCTTCACAAGCTATTTAAAGGAAAGCATTTTGTTACCCTCAAAAAGTTTTCTTTTGTTGTTCTCCCATAACAGAGAAAAGAAATGCAAAATAGAAAGGAAAAACATTACACACAACTTAATGCTATGAGCCTAAAATCCCCAGGAGACATTTTTTCCAAGTCAATTGGCATTTCTTTTCTATTTTTTTCAGCTTTCTGCCTCTGATTAAGTACTCAACTTCTTTAGTTGGAGTAGATAAATAAGTGCATATTCATTTCCATATGAAACTGAGTATTGTGCTTACATTCAAGTTTAAACATGATTGTTCAAAAAACTATTTTCTTAAAGGACATATACAGTATTTTACTATGAATGCAAGTTAAATAAGACTTACGGGCTTACCCTGATTTCACCGCATTACTTCACGTAATTGCACTCTCTCTCCAATAGACTGGAGTTCACACTCAACTGGAGATGTTAAGACGCTAGTTCACTAGTTTCAGTCATCTTTCTACTCACAGGACCCAGCACAGTCTCAGAAACACAGGACACTGATGGGTGGATGAAGGGCCAGCTCAGCCTCACACACTGCCTACAGTCTCAACTGGGAGCAGATTAATGTAAGTGTAACAGAAAACACACGGGAAGGCAAGTGAAATGGAAAAGTACAACACAGCCATTTCAAAACATCAAATTCACGCATTAGAGTACTTCCATTTCTGATGAAGATTTGCCCTTCCATCTAAACAGTACTGAAAATGAACATACTAAATGGGGAAAACTGTTTTCCAGACATTTAACCTCAAGCAGTGAAAGATAGTGATCCCGGCAAACAGAGAACAAGATGGTGACACCTACTATTGCCTAAGTGTACTGCCTGCTAAACAATGCAGGGCCAGAGCAAGACAGAGCAAGCCCGTTAGAGCATAGAGGCCCACACCCAAACTAAAGGGACGTGGCTACATTTGCAGGAGGGTCATAGAGGAGAAAGCTGCAAAGTATCAGTGCTGCAGAGATCTGCAGTCTTTCCTTGGGAACCGACCCACCCATGTGCGTAAGATAACCACCTGAAGCCCTCAAAAGAATCATCCCTTTATATTACACTAAACAGTATCCAGAGTTCCCACAGCCAGTGGAAAAGATCTCACACTTCAGGGATGCGATAGAATACTCCAAGGGTTTCACCGTAGTGGTGCAGAAAAATTAGTACCAGACTTAAATGCACTCACATATTTATAGGAACAAAAAATGCCACACAGCTGTGTAGAATTCACCACAGCTAGCATTCAACTAAGAATTAGCAGGCTTGCCTGTGAAAAAGTGAGAAAACATCACTGATAATGAGGAGAGAAATTAATTAAATAAAGGTAACCCAGAGAGGATATAGAATTGTTAGAGAAGTACATCAAATCAGATTAAGTACAATTTAGAGTAAAAAACACTACTAGAATAAAGAGGTCATTTCATAATGAGAACAGATAATTTCATCAGAATATCATAGCTATTCTAATTTTTAATGAACTGATTAACAGAGCTTCAACTACATAAAACTTAGCTGCAAGGAGAAATACACAAAACCCACAATAAAAATAGATCTCAACATTCATATACCAATAATTGATAAAGCAAGCAGATGGAAAAATCAATAAAAATACAGATGCCTTGAACATGTCCATCAACCAACAGGACCTAACCGACATAACAGGATAATCCACGTCTAGCAGTGTACCACTGCTGTGGAAATGGCCACGCACGATGGTCCCACCTACACACCCAGGGAGCTGGGAGGCCGAGGGGGAGGGTGCTGGAGCCCAAACGATCAAGACCCCACCTCAAAAAAGGAAAAACCAAAGGACACAGCTACTACGGGCCCAAAGCCCAGTTGTAATAAATGTAATTTCAAAATTGCTAAGAGTAGATTTTAAATACACTTACCACATAGAAATGATAAATGCATAAGGTAATGGATATATTAATTAGCCTGAGTTTATCATTCCACATGCATTGAAACATTACATTGTACATTCATATATAAATTATTATTTTTCAGTTAAAATAAAACAATAAAAATCAATAACAGAAAGCTATCTTGAAATTTCCCCAAATTTGTAAACTAAACACACTTCCAAATAACTGATGGAACATGGAAAAACAAAAAGGAAATTAGAAAGGACTCTGAATTGAATGCACATGAAATTATAACATGTACAAATGTGTAGGATATAGCTAATGCAGTGTTTACAAGGCAATTTACAGCACTAAACATTTGTATTAACGGAAAAGAGGGAAAATCTCATTATCAATGATTTTGGGTTCAACCTTTTAAAAAAATCACAAAAATAAGAGCACATTAAGACAAAGAAAGCTGAATTACAAATATGAAAGAATTTTTTAAAAATAAAAATATAAGAAAGCAATGAAACCAGAGATGTTTTTAATGAAAAAAAATTAGTAGTATAGATAAACCTCCAACAAGACTGATCAGGCAACAGAGAAGACACAAATTACTAGTTTTGGGAACTGTCCATATCAGGAGATAACAGACTTTATAGACATTCAAAGGATAGTAAGGAAACATTATAAGCATGTACACTGGACAACTCTGATGCAATGGACAAATCTCTTGAAAGATACCAAGCACCAAAATTCTTCAGGAAAGAACAGATAACATGATTGCCACTATTTATATTAAAGAAATTCAATCTATAGTTCATCTTCCCACAATGTAAACTCTAGGCTAAAACAGTTTTACTGCTAAATTCTACCAACCATGTAAGGTAGAAATAATAACAATGCTACCCAAACTCCTCCAGAATATTAGAGTGGAGCACTTGCCAAATCATTCTGTGAGGCCAGGATTTCCCAGAGTTCCAACCAGGCAAACATGACATAGGACAAAAAAATTCACAGGGTAGTCTCCACTTAAAATTTTATCTGTGTTTTTTTTTTGTATTGATACTTATTGTGGATACCCTATAAAATAAATAGATAAAATGTCTTCTCAAACTACCAAGAGAAGTTTTAAGACTATTTTGTCTTCAAAAATTGTCCCTAAATACATCCCCACTTCCCTTATAATCCTAAAAAATGTCTCTGATCAGTCCTGGCATAACAGCACACAGGAGGATTACAAGTTCAAGGCCAGCCTGGAGAACTTAACAAAAATCTTATCTCAAAATAAAAAATAAAAATAAGTGCAGATAAAGCATCACAAGGTTCAAGACCCACTACTAAAAAGAAAATAATAACTTTATGTATTACATACCTTAAAATTGCCAAACAAAGAATATAATCAGAGACTAGTGAAAGGAGAGTGCAGTACCTTGAACAATTTGCCCTAGATAAATATTTTAAGCACATCAGTATATACTTCAGTCTGATACTTTCTGTCCTAGCTTTTTTTTGAAGTGCCAATGGTGGAACATAAAACTGGCAGTCACAGCTTAATGGGATGTGATATTGAAACACCTCTATTGCACAGCAGCATGGACAGCTGGCTCTCAGCTGCTCATCCCATGTGTCTACACATACGATCTGGAAACTGGGAAGATGATTCAAGCGTAATTGGAACACAGAACTTATGAAGAAAATGCACCTATAACTTCACAAATGTATGTAAGTAATTAGTGACAAAAGATGTTACTGATAAACCCAAATGACAAAAGGCAGATATGGGTAATCTACAACATGACAAAGGGTCAAGGAATTTTGTAAAATAATTCAAAGCTCCAATGTTTAAAAGCTGTCCAGGAAGAAGAGGCAAGGATGACGCCAGCCTGACCAGCGCAGGCTGAGGTCCCAGTGCGTGGCCACCACGAGCAGGGCGGCAGGGGACGCTGAAGGAGGGGAAGCAAAGGCCGGGGACGGACTGCCTAGCGGATCTCAAGGCCGTCTGCTAAATCTGCTCCTCCAAAGCCAGAGCCCAAGCCGAAAAAGGCCCCTGCACAAAAGGGAGAGAAGGTACCGAAAGCGGGGAGGAGGAGGAAAACGGACGCTGGCGTGGCAGGAAGAACCTAGCAGGAAATGGAGATGCGAAACTCGGACTGAGCAGACAGCGCGAAGGCGCAGGGCCGCCAGGTGCCTCCTGCGCCTCTGTGCTAACTGCGTACTCCGCTCCCGGGGACTGCACAGTTCGCAATCTCATCTTTTCATAAAGTTTTATACAACTGCAGAATTGTGCTTCCTTTATCTAGATTAAGCAATGTTGTCAGCACACAGAAACACTTTATTGTTACTAAAGTATGTCCCTCAAACCAGTCTGATGTGAAGGAAACACATTTTCTCCACCAGTTTTGAGCGGGGTCCTCTAGGCTGCCAGGAGACTTCCCTGACGGTGACGCGCATGGCCTCCTGCACAAATGCCTTGAGGTGTGGGAACTGGATGCTCATTTCTACGTCCTCTGCACTCTTCCTTCTATCAGCACAGCTTTAACCGCCTTAGGCCCAGAGCCCTGTTGAGACTTGACCACCCCAGCCCCCAAAAATTGGTTTAACCATTACGCTGGTAACGGGACCTGCCACTGCCCCTGCCACTGAGATGGTGCTCTTCAAAGGAGCAAAAACAAAAGGTCCCTTTTATAGATTGTGGATCTTCAGATTGATAATTCTGCCGTTTTCTTTTCTTTTCCCGAAGGTCAGAGACGGCTTGTGAAAAGCTGTTAGCATCCTAAGTGTGACACATCAACCTTCACTCTATACTTTCCTTACTCAGAGCATCAGATGAAGATGTCAGGGGGGTTTTGTAGGGGTTTTCTGATTTTTGGTAGTCTATCCAAGCAGGGAGTTTGAAAGTTGTATACTGGTAATATCTGCATGTCATGCCTGAACTATGTTTATGAAAAGTATCTGTAATAAAGATGGATTCAGTTTATCTATGAAAGAAATGTCATTAGCAGTACTAGAAAAAAATTAAAATAAAAATGATATATTGCATACCTGAGAAACTAGCAAAAAATCTGATCTGCACACGGCAATGCAGACATACTGTAGGTTGCTGACAGAAACATGAAATACAAAACCCCTTTGGAAAGTAATCTGAAATTTACTTAACAAATACAAATGTTTGCCAGGCGTGGTGGCGCACACCTGCAATACCAGCACCTGGGAGGCTGAGGCAGGACTGCCATGAGTTCTAGGCCAGCCTGTACTATTCTAGTGAGACCTTGTCTCAAATAAAGCAAAACAAAACAATGCTCTTTCACCTAATGAACAGACAGGAAAATTTAAATAAAAAAATTCATTGTCTAAGCATGTAAGAATGTTTATTGTCTCACTTTTCATAAGCACATTGAAACCTGAAGCACATTCTTAGGACAAAGGGCTTCCTCACTCATGGAGAAGAATGAATTAAGCCACATCCACATAGAATATACTGTGGAAAAGAGCAAAATACCGAAGCACAATACTACATGATTTTACCTGTGTAACTCAGTGACAAACGTCACCTTCAACAACAAATATAAATATGTAAGGAAGCGGAATAATGTAGGAATATTATGCACTAGACTGCTAACAGATCTTAAGTATGGGAGGTAGGCGGTGAGAGTGAGAGGTGAAGGCCACGCAGAAGGACAAAAGCATGTATGACCATAAACTGCACGGGGCCGGGGTGCAGCTCAGTGGGAGAGCGCTCGCCTCGCATGCACTAGCCCGGAACTCCATCCCCAACGCAGTGCACACCTGCCTACACACACGCACACTAACGGAAAGATGAAAATGAAATATTCACATGAATGGAGAGAAAGCCCTGAGCTGATTCTGTCTACTCTATGGAGAGAAATATAAAATCTGAATGAAAGGTTTCTGTCATACTGACAGTCTTTGTTTCTTAGCATGTAAAACCAAAGTCAATTACTTTTCTTTCTTTTAGTAGTTTCCAGAACTCTGCCTGTTAACACTTTTTCCCCTTTGTATTTCCAAAATTCTTCCCATAGATTCTTGGAGTTCTTCACCTACAGCTGGTCTCCCCTTCTTTAAAAAGAGGAATATGACTCTTTCACCTCTAAGTGTCTGAGTCCTGCTTCCGTCAGGTACAAGGGTTCAGGCAGCGGCCTCTCCTCGTGAGCAGCAGCACAGGGCGGGGCCTTCTGCCACCTCCAAGCCAACAACCCCTCCTCGCCCACCATCCGGCTGCGACCTCATCGCCCGGGCACAGCAGTGAGAGCAGGGCGAGGACGTGCCGGGCTTTGGTGGGTAGTTCTTATTTCTGAGCCCCAATGCCCTTGCACACCTCTCTGAGGCCTCACCCATGAATATTAATAGTACCACGTCTTCACTTTTATGTTGATATGGATCTGGGTCTTTTCCAGATTACAGTTTTCCCTTTTGATCCATTTTACTTCATGTTTAACTTCTACTGAAAATAGCAATGTGAAAATTAGGCAAACTAATTTCTTCTAACATGTTCTCCAACTTTCGAAGCCTCTCACATTTAAGAATTAAAGCGAGAAGAAACCCCTAGAGGTTTAAATCCATCACTGCTTTTTGTTTTTAGCTGAAAAGTGTGTTACTTCCCTGTGGAGAAAGGTGCACGGAGTTTGACAAGTTCTAATAAATTCATATTTCTATATAACCATCTGAATGTGATGCAAACCACTTCCAGCACCCCGCAGTGACTGCTCACACTCCCGTCAGCATCCTCCCCGAGCATCCCCCTTCTCATTTCTCACTCCTGGTTAGTTTGCCCGTAGCACAGCACCACGCACACAGAAGCACACAGCACAGCGTCCTTTGTTCCCGGCTCCCTTTGCTCTGCATAGTGTTTCTGAGGTTGCTTCATGTTGCTTTATAAGGTAGAAATTTGACTGTATAACAGAACCCAACTGGTGCCTCCAATCTTGGCCTGGATATTCAATTCATGTTAGTCTTTTTGTAGACCTTTGTCTTCAGTCCATGGGGTACATACATAGGCATGGCATGCCTATTCATAGGTTAGGAGGTCTGTAAGACCTTAGAGAAACTGCCAGAACAATTTCAAAGGAGACTGCACTCTTCTGTCCTATCCATGAGAGATGAGAGTTCCAGCTTCTACACGTTCTTGCCAACACTTGGTGTTGTCAGACTTACTCATGTTTGCCACCCTACTGTGCAAGCATGTCTCATTATGATTTTCCAAGATGAAAATGAGTTTGACTACCTTTTCAGGTGTTTAACGGCCATCCATATGCCCACCTTGGTGAAGTCCCTAATCAAATCTTTTGCCCATGATGTTTTGTTTTGTTTTGTTTTGCTTTTTGGTACAGGGAATTGAACTCAGGACCTTGCGCTTGCCAGGAAGGCACTTGTGCCACTGAATTATATCCCTGGCCCTGTCTAGGCTTTTTAAATTGAATTGTCTTTTTATTACTGATTTGCTAATGTTTAGTAGACACAAGTTCTTTGTTAAGGTAGTGAAGATACTTTCTTTTACTCTGGGGCTTATCTAGTTCATTTTGTTAACAATATAGAATCATGGTAAGATTCATTTGATGTACTGTTTTCTTCTGGGTTTCTGGGTCTTGAAATCTATTCATGTTTTAAAGCGAGCTGGTTAATTTCTTCGAAAAGACCTATGGGGCTTTGAATGAGATTGAGTTAATCTATGTATCGGTGTGGGGAGAGCTGACACCTCTGCGGCACTGAGTATTTTAGTCTATGAACTTGGTCATATATTTCCATTTAGTAAGGTTTTCTTTAATTTCCGAAAACTATTTTGCAATTTTCAATAGCTCTTACACATATTACATTCCATTTTACCTAAGTTATTTGAATGTAAGTTATGTGAATGTAAATGGCATTATTCATTTGCTATTTTCAAACTGCTTAAAGAAAAACAAGTTTTCAAATTTTTATTTTGCATCATATGCCATCTTTGGCAGTTCTGGATTCCTCTCCAAACACATACTATTTTCAAATCGACTTTCTTTTTATCCAGTTGACATGCAATTGACATTGTTTCTTTTTCTTGAGCCATTATACTGACTAGTAATGTTGAACAAAAGTGGTGAAAATGGACATATTTGCCTTACCAATTTTAAGGAAAAGGCATTCAATTTTTATCATCAAATAAAACAGTCGTAGTTTTTTTTTTCCAGGATGCCCTTTTCTGGGTTGAGAAAGTTCTATGTTCTACTTTAAATTTTAACATTGTTGGGGGTATTGCTTTTTCTGAAATAATTTTTTCAAGCATCTACTAAAATAAATTTTCTCCTTTATTTTTAAATATGGTAAAATACATTGATAAGATATTCAACTATTACTGTATTCCTGAGGAGAGAAAAGCCCATTTGATAGTGATAATCTTTTTAATTTACTGCTAAATTTCATTTCTTAATATTTTGGTAAGAATATTTTTTCATTCATATGTAAAACAGACAATGATCAAGTTTTAACAATTTTGTTAACAAGACTGTAACAGTCTCATAAAATGAGTTAGTATTTCCTCTTCTTTCTCCAAAAAGGCTGGGTACAATTTATATTAAGTCTTCCTTAAGTGTAGGTTAGAATTCATCAAAAAAGCCCTCTGAACCTAGGCTTTTCTTTGTAGAACTTTTAACTATGGATTCATTTTCCTAAAAACAAAGAGTTATTCATATTCTTTTATGTGCTCCACGACCATTAATTCTGACTGTCAACTAGACATTAAGAGATGCCTAGGAGATTAGGAAAGCACACCTCTGGGTGTGACGATGAGGTGTTTCCAGAAATGAGTGACACGTAGACCAGCAAACTGAGGGAAAAATCCCACTGTGACTGTGGGTGGCGTGATGCAGTACACTTGCCGCCTGGGTATAGTGACGGGGCAAATAAACAAGTAGATTTGCAAAATTCCACCTGCTTGGGCAGGTGCTCTTTGGCTACTGCTACTGCCACAGCCAATGGACCTCACACTCAGCTGCTTCAGGCTTTCCACACAGACTCACACCAGTGACTCTCCAGGGAGCACCCAGGCTTTCAGCCTTGGACTGGCTGTGCACCCTTGCTTTGGCTTATTCTACAGCTGCCAGCTTCACAGACGTAGCCACTTACCTACTTAATCTTTAGCCACTGACCTACTGGATCCTCCTCCTCTCCAGCATGCACAGGCCCATAGTGGACACTCGAAACTTGGCTCTCATAAGCCTATCTAATTAATCCCCTTGCATAAATTACATGCATTTAACTATAATTATATATATAACTCTGTGTGTGTGTGTGTGTGTGTGTGTGTACTGATGCTGCTCCTCCAGAGAATCGTAACTAATAGGCGAGCTTTGGAAATTTCAGTCTTTCTGGGAATTTGTTCATTTTATCAGTGCTGTCAGATTCTTATTTCAGTGCATGAATGGTGCCATTTTTCATTCCTGATATTGGTATTCATATCTTCTCTTTATAATCTGGTTAGATGCTTATTGACGTTACTGAACTTATTAAGAAATAGGTTTTGGTCTTATTTTTCCTGCTGCTTATTTCCCTTTCAAAAATATCTTTTTCTTCTATCTTTATTTTGTCCTTTTTAAAGTTTACTTTGGGTTTAAACTGTTCTTGTAAATTCTTAAGGATGAAGCCTAGGTCTCTTACTTTAAATTTTTCTATCATTCACATATATTTTAAGTTATGAAGTTATGATTTTTCTAGTGGTACTGGAAATTGAACCCATGTCATTCATACTGAGCTACAATCCCAAATTATTAAAGATTTTTATATGGGGTTTCATTAAGTTGTCTAGGCTAGGCTCAAACTGGTGATCCTCCTGCCTCAGCCTCCAGAGTACTGGGATTACAAGCCCATGCTACCACACCTGGCTTAAAATTGTAAATTTTATAGTTCTAGATTTTCCTGTAGGTACTGTTCTATCTGTACCTCACAAATTTTGATATGTTTCTCATTTTGATTTCTAGTTCATCAGACTGTGAAGAATGTAATTACAATGACTTAAATTCTATTGAATTAGTGCATCTTGCTTTATAACCCAACAAATCCCCAACAGTGTTTAGAGGTGAGCCCTTTAAGAGATGATTAATGCAGCTACTGTGGCAGGGCAGTTGTGTTACACAAGCTAATTCAGACCTCTCTTGCTCTGAGGCACCCTTGCAAGGCTCCCTGCTACGTTACAACACAGTGAGAAGGCCCTGACCAGATGGGGTCCCTGGGTCTTGGACTTCCCAGTCTCCAGCACTGTGAGCAATGTAAATTTCCGTTCATTAGAAATTACAGCAGTAGAAAACAAACTGAGACAACTGCTGTGTATCATGTTTAATGAGTGTGCAAAGTCTACGTCTCTTTAAAATCATGTTCAATTGTAATTAAACCATCACTATCTCAGGTAACTATTGATATGGCTGTGGTTAAGTCCCCCATCGTAACTTGTTTTCTGCTTGTCCGATCTATTCTTTATTCCTTTTTGCCAGCCCCGAGTCGTGGCAAAGGAAATTCCTATTGCTTATGAATCGCCCAGGCTCAGTCATTTCTTTGCAGCAGCACAGGTGGGCTGAGACAGAGCATGGCCCAGGACTGAAGTGCGGCTTTAACAAGTGCCCAAGAGTATGCGAGCAGCCCCGGGGCTGGGCCAGGTTAGAGGCTGGAACAATTCTGCAGCAAAGGTTGGAACAATCTTCAATTTCCTTTAACAAAGCACTAAAGATGATTCTGTTGGGTGTTCAAAAAGGAGGCTATAGAAAGAGCCTCAGTCCTACCGATCACCTGATCATCTAAGCGATTGTGAACAGACTGGCCGGAACGTGGACAGGAAAAGCCACTCTGAGGAGGTCCTGGATGGAAATGAAGAGTATCTCACTGGAAACTGAAGAAAAGGCCACCTTTGAGATAAAGTGGCAAAGAACCTGACTGAATCACGTTCTTGTTTTAATGTTCTGTGGCAGAATTTAAAATCAAAGAAGTAGGGTATTTGGTAAAAAATAAATCTCTGAGTAGTGTTCCGTGGACTCCATGGCTTTCCTTAATTGCTTATGATAAAAGACAAGAAAAAAATAAAGAGAATCTTTAGTCAAAAGGGAACCAGGATGTAAAGATTTAGGCAGTTCTCAGTCTGGCCCTGTAAACAGTAGAACACCATGGGTGTAGCCAACTGACCGCCTGATTAGGAGATGGGTTTAGGCAGAAGCAAGCAGGAGGCTGTTCAACAAGACGATGGGATAATATCCCCAAAGGCCATCTCAGGCATCTGCCGAGGTGCCACTCCAGAGGCCCAGAGAGCAGAAGAGTTTCAAGAGGGGCACCGGTCACCTTGGGGCTACCCAACTCGAGTCTACCCAGTGCCCAGCACCATTTCAAGTCGCGGCTCCACACATTCCAGGGCAGTGACCCTCAGCTGCTCCAGATGTGGTTCAAGAGAGTTCCCAGGAGACCCAGGCAACTTCTTTGAAGAATATAAGATGCGAAGCCATGGGCACATCTGTGTGGTAATTCTGCAAGCACAGAGAGTGTGCGAGGCTGTGGAGGAATGGCTTCCTCCATCTAGAGGTCAACGGTCCCTCAGAGCCTCAGGGCCGCAGGGAGCCACATTACCACAATGCCTAGTAGAGCTATGAAAGACAGGGCCAATGCAGATGATGGGAACAAGGGCAGTGTCCAGTGGAGCCGCAAGAGCGGGGCCACCCCCAAGACCCAGAACTACAGAGCCACCTTCTTGCAGTGCCAGGCTGAGAGCTGCAGACATGAAACTTCAATGTGTGAGAGCTAAAGAAGAGCCGTAGCTGGCAAAGTCGGCGCGGGGGCCTGGTGGGGATGCTTGAAGCTTCAGGAGTCTGATCTCTACGCCAGTGTGTCTAGAATGCATAACATCCAGGCAAAGACTGCTCTCAGGTCTCAACGTTTAATGTTACTGGTCTTCTTGGAGACCTGCTACCTCTTGCTTCTTCCCATTTCTCTGTTTTATAACGGGAATAGTACCTGCCCCACAACTGTTTCTGTTGGATGCAGGTGACCTGTTTGATTTTAGAGGCTCACACCTGGACAGCAGTTTGCCTCAGAACGAAATACACGTATGCATCTCACCAAATCCAATTTAGATACCATTCAGGTGCAAAATTTTAGATTTTTGAGTAATACTGGAAGGAGTTTGGGGGATACTGGAATAGAATGAAGGAATTTTTCACATAAGGACAAGAATTTGGGGGGCCAGGGATAGAAAGTTATGGTCTGAATATCCCCCAAAATATGTGTTGAAGCTGAACCTCTCCTGGGAGGTATTAAGAGGCGTGGCCTCACAAGGCGGAAGGGAGCATTCTCTTGTCCTTCCACCATGTAAGAGCACAACACAAGATATCATTAGAAAAGCACAGAGCAGCCCTCAACAGAGAGGTCAGCACCCTGAACTGGGCTTCTCAAGCCTCCAGGATTATATGAAAGAAACTTCTAGTCACTATAAATTACCCAGTGTCTCTGGTATTTATTATAATAGCAGCAGCAGAAAAAAGGTACACAGTCCTTCTCTCATCCCGTGAAGAGTTACACAACGGCCAGATGACAACACCAGTGACAGTGGCCTTTATCACATGGTTAAGGTAGCACCAGCCAGGTTTTCTATTATACAGTTGCTATTATTACCTTTCCTTACTCTGTTCCTTGGATGTATGTCACCAAGTCTAGCTATATATGACAATCCATAACTTCTGACGTTTCTGGGAGCCATACTATTGAATGGTATTTCTCCTCTGTGAGGATCACATTTTTTCCTGTTTTGTGGCACATCTAGTCTTTTTTCTTTTTTTTTCCAAATACTATTCACCATGAGCTAACAGTTGTTTAGCTTAAATTTTGCTGTCTTCCTTTTAGATAGGGCGAAGTTATGTTCTGGGAGACAGATAACTGACTTGCAGATCAGATGGTTCCTCTTCAGGGGTCAGGTTTGTGAAGACAAGTACAGAGTAGTGTACTCCCCAAGGACACAGCGGAGCAGTCTATAACACTTATACATAAGCATGCAATGGAATAAATGGGGCAAAGACAGGTGCAGCAGAAAATGATTTTACCTTAAAGTTAGGTTGCTAATAATACAAAGCATTACCTTCCTGACACTACTTTTCACCAAGGCAAATGATTCCACACACAAATTAACGCACAGGTTTCTTCCAATGTTTATTTCAACACAACTGTACCTTGAAAAACATGACAGGAGGCATGAATCTGGGCTAGCATGCCCAAGTTAAACTGAGTCCTGGACTTTTCAACGGGTCACCCACAACCAAAGGTACAAACTCTGACTTCACTATGTTTCACCAAGGAAGCATATACTAAATCAAATACAAACTTTAAGTGTTTTGTGCATGTATCTATAACATTGACTATATCTCTTCAACTTAATACCATACTTATTAAGGACTTCCATAGTCTGGAAGTAGCTATTTCACTGATAATAAAATAGAGTAAGAAACATACTGAGTGAAAAAAGTGATATTTAATTTTTAACCTTAGGCTAAAATTTTGATCATTCCTTCAACCTACCAGTGTGGTGTATTTCAAAATATAGTCTACAAAGTAGCTATTGGTCCCACTGAAATATTATAAATATCAGTCAGATACGTACGTTAGCTCAAAAATGCTATTTTATCCAGAAGTGACTGAATCACATAAAAACTCTAAATTCTGATCTTCAAAAGCCAATCATCCGGGGCTGGGGATTTAGCTCAGCGGCAAAGCGTCTGCCTGGCAAGCGCAAGGTTGTGAGTTCGGTCCCCGGTACCGGAGAAAAACCAAAAAAAAAACCAAAAAAAACAAAAGCCGATCATCCACTTAGCTTCTTACCATCTCAATTCCAAAGCCTGACAAACACAATCATTTGTATAGAGCTTAATAATAATTCAGATTTGCTAAGACTCACCAAAGTATATACTGATACTTATTGAAAAACTTGAACAACTCCTTAATAAATTGTCCAGTTACATAGATCATTTTGTACTAATGTAAATTTCTTTTTACGTAGATTTACAGTTAATGCATAATGAAAATACAAAAACTTAATAACTTTTTCTACTGACTTTTTATATAGCATATCAGCTATCAGATCAGAGGGCACAGTTCATAATCTTCATCGTTGTAAAATTGAACAAAATATTTTATGCTATTCCTATGCAGCATGTGACATGCTCTGGTGCTTTTTTCTGCCAGAAGAGAACACACTTTGATTTCATAGTTTTTCAGTTATGTTTTTATTCATACCCCCAAAGATTCATTACTTTGAAGGCCATTTATCAGAGACCCAAGTTCAATTTATAATGCCTACTGAGATAGCAAATAATTCAGCCTCAGTGTCTGTGTGTGTGAAAATGGGCTGTGGACTGGACAAATGGTCTACTTGCCTGTGACACAGATTAGGTAATCATTCAAACTAACTACAGATCTCTAGAACAAATACAGGGAAATACAGGTTTACTTCAGCTGATTTTTCTGGTTTAGTGTAAATTCATCCTTTCAGTGAGTTACAATATTATCAGACTATCATGCACAGGCTTAAAAAACCAAGATTCAGTAATGTAATAATGCTGGCATTTTACAATTTTTATAAAACACCAATTATTCAATACATCTGACTTCTATTTTACACTAGGGCATCTTATAAGTCTCTACTACTTCATTTTGAATAAAAATGTATAAATCCTATTATGCTTAGTTACAGACAAGAAAACCATTACAGGCATCTATCTCTTTCCATATGTAAATAGGTTCTACTTTACTCCTCTCCAACTTCTAATCTCTTTTTTTGGCTTGTCTTTAGAAGACAGAAAGAAACATTTAGAGGAGATTGGCTGGCTACCCAGATAGAACCTCACAGATTCACTAAATCCTCACGGGTCTTGCTAACTTCAATAGAATCCAGTTTACTTACTATTCTTACAGGTTCAGAAATGAATTATATTATCACAAAGCAAGATTTATATGAGCAACAGATTCATATTAACTATTTATGCAAAGGTCAAAATATAGCAGAATGTGTTTTAAAAGTCTACAGAAAGCAGAAATTGTCAAGGAGACGAGACAAGGAGTATATTCCTCTCTTATAGAGAAAAAGAAAGGGAAAGAAGAAAGCCAATTAAATTCAGAATGATGGTTTATTAGTTTAAAATACAGAATGTAACACCTGTCTTCTGGTTAACCTTGGTAATGGGACATAAATTTTTATTTTTTTCTTGCCCTGTGACAGACTTTGAAGGTTAGTTAGCTCACTTAACCTCCTTTTCCAACTGTTTTTTTTCTTCCTTGCCTTCTTTTCTTGCTACAGATTGGAAGAGTCTGAATGAGATCTATAAAGAAATCTGGTAAGGGGCCCGGGGGATCAGTATTTTTCCAACGAAAAAAACAGATACACAGTTGTGGCCTTTTCTTTTCCTCCCTTCTTTTTCAGCCTTTTCTTAAAGTGAAAAATTTCAGACATAGACAAAAGCATAAAGCATTACATAAACTATGGTAATAAAATCTTTATATACCTACCACACAATTTCAAGAACTTTGCCAATTTTCAACTACTTCCTCTATGATTTTTTCCTTTTTTGGGGTATATTAAAGTAAATCCAAGATATTACAACATTTCATTCATAAAGTCCTCAGTCAGATCTCTAACAGATGAAAATGTTTCATTTCATTAACATAAACATGATCCCATTATCACATAATAAAATTAACATTTTCTTAAAATTATGTATAAAAAAAACTCTTGATAGTCTCAACAATATCTTTTATATTTAAATGTTTCTAAACAATAATCAAATAAGGTCCGCTAATCATATTATGCTGATGTTTTTCAAGTTTTTAATCAAATATTTCTCACCTTTTCATATATATATACATATATACACACATCTACATATGTGTATATACATATATACCCATTTCTTAAAGAAATTCCGCTATTTATCCTATGGAATCTCGCCCATTTTGTATCTACCTTTCTCTCTGCTAATGACTTTATCGTCACTTGTCTCTCCACTTGTATCTTCATCCACTACTATTGGCACCATGACTTTCTCTACAATGAGATGCAAGCATGTCAAGAAAGCTGCTTAGAAATTTCCAGGAACAGATTTATGTTCTCAGTGTACAGTGGATTTTCCACTCCGTGTTTCTTTCTAGACGTAATCCCAGTTCTTTTAAGAACGAATCCCAAACAGCTCCATGTCTGTGCCTGAGGGAAGCACTGGATGAACCTGGAACATAATTTCAAAATTCTGAAGGTTGTGTATCCTGATATTCAACCTGAGTTCTGTACCCAAATTATCCGTGAAACATGAGGAAGCCTTAGAAAGAAGATGACATCTATGTACTTCTTGGGAAGTTAATAGATGAGCATCACCAATCAAGGACTACAAAGGCAAGGGAAAGGTAGAAAAGGAACTGCAAAACAGAATCCAGGGCGGCGTAACTCCGTCCTTAACAGCACAAGCCAGGGATAAAAGGCAAATGATCTAAAAAGCCAGTGCAGAAGAATGGGGACAACTCAACTGTACTGGAAACTGTGTGCTTGGTCTGGGGGCCATCCCTCTTCTTCTAAACTCCAGTTTACATAGAAGAAACTGGAAGTTATTAATTGTGTTTACTAAATCCCTTGCCATAGATTTTTTTTTTTTTTTTTAGGATCCATAATAACAGCATTTGTACAAGATTTAGATGCAGAAGAAAATGAGAAGCCACTGTGCTCCAAGGACACCTGAGGCAGAAGCAGAAGCTTCCAAGCAACAGAGACAACCAACATCAGTAGCTGTGTTTCACCGGCAATCCCTGTGCTCCCACGTTTCCTGAAAACCAGCTATGGTTTCTAGTGGTTGTATCAGCCTCTGATACCATGTATTCAACACCCTTCTTTATTAATTATATACTTGCTATTTTCCTGACCTAACCCTGACTGGTGAAAATATAGACATGATGGATCCCTTGATGTTTCAATAGTACCATTACTTACGTATCACTATACTGCAAACAGAGTTTTGATTTAATTAGGATTGTGAAATACCTGGAGAGCATGGAGGAAATTGCGTGAGACAACGATAAAGAGCAACATCTCTTCACCTCCACAAAAGGAAGTCTACAAATAATGTTTAAAGTCGATAATCTTTTCAAAATAGTGCATAAGCCCATATTTTCTTTAAAAGGCAGGAAGATTATCCAAGAGGAGTGGGGCAAGAAATAGGGCAAATGATTGCATTTGGGTAATAAGGAGCTTTCCAGCAGCATCACACATTTTAGCAGTACCTTATTTTGTTAAAAATAAAAGATTTTTATAAAAGGTTTATTCAGCATAGAACACCAGCAAAACTAAGAACAAAGTTTTACCACAGACACGAAATATAGTTGCAAAGTAACGGGAAACAGTGGACTTGGGGATGCGCATTAGTGGTACAGTACACTTGCACAAGTGAGACCCTGGATTCAAGGCCAAGCACAAAAATCAAGTTGAAAAACTAGCTTCAGAGATAATGTTATTTTATAACTTTGCATCAGAAAATGTAGGAAATTTACATTTGGATAAATATTTTAATTATTTGATATTTAATATCTGAGTATTTGAAAAGAATATTCTGACATAAGGAGAAATACCTGTTAGGGGATATGGTGTATTCTCTTCATAAGTACAATAGCGCTAAGGAACAAGAAAAACGGAGGTAAAAAGGATAGAAAAAAGTGATCTGGGAAAAGAATCAGTAAGAGCCTAGAGGCAAATCTGACCATCCAGATAAACACTGCATTAATCAGGACACTCTCGCTTCCTCATGTGGGAGACCAGACAGGGAGAGCTGAGGCCTAACTGGCCTCCTCCATGAGCACTAAGGGAAAAGGCAGTGGGCCAGCCGACTGACGCACTGCAGCTGCTGGGAAAAGTCAACACAGCTGAGATCTGGTTGTTTACCCGGACACGTACCACGGATGATGGCAGGCAGGTGAATCTCGTGTTACTCTAACTGCCCAAGGAACACTCGGGTGTTACATGAACAATTTATCCTGAAGAATCAAAATAGTCTGCCTTACATTATTTCATAATTCTTTATCTTTTCCGGATTTTTGTGCAGCTCAGCCTCACTTTGCTAAGCTTCCAGGAAACCATGCCTCCTTGCTATTCTATGACACTCATCCTCCTAGGCCTTTCCATGTAGTCTTCCCTCTGCCTCCAGTGATCTTTCTGTAGACAGCCCTCGTGGCTCCTTCCCTGGCCTCTTTTAGATCTCTTCTGGGAAATACAATGTCGGAGGGCATTAGCGCTTTATTTTCCTCCTTGGTCATGACCACCATGTGTTCTACATTCTTGTTCACATGGGTGCTCACCCCCACTATACTATAAGCTCTAGGAGAGAATACTCTCCATATTTCTCCACTGGTATGTTCTCAATGCTTAGAATAAAGTTCCTGGTATATAGCAGACACTCAACAAATTTTGAATGAATTCATTAATGCATGGATGGGCATAATAAATAGTATCATGAAATCAACATCCACAAAAATTATTTTGGTTTTCTGGACCCTTCAAAAAGTACTATTAAAAACCATGACACTGAGAGGACTTGGTGTTGCAACTGCTACCCAACAGGACTTACACTTAAGATTCTGACAATGAAGGTATGGGAAACTCAGAAGTGCTCAGGTTCTGCGCCGATTTCTACCATGTGCATCATTTAAACCTAAATGCAAGACTTCATGCACATCTGATTAAATACTGTCGTGCAGTTTACCAACCACAACTGTTAATTCTCAATAGTTTAGTGCAAACTGAAATCTAAAGTCCACTTTTTAAGTGGCATGTTCTAACAAATCTTCTGGGATACTGTCACTCTCATCTTCCTCCTGGAACTTGATTGATTACTCCTTTTCCTTATGTTCATTAATCTCATCACCTTATCTTTTATACCACTTCATTTTAGCAGAAAGGTAATAATAAAACCCCCATCCATTATCCTTTTACTCATCTAGTCAAGCGGAAATGGTTAATAACATGCTACAAATTGAACTTCAATCACCTCATTTTCTCCTTTGTTGAATATACATTAAAATATATTCCAAAAGTGCAATTTGTTTTACAGGAGAATTTGTGTTATATTGCTACAGACAACTGAAATTAAGTATTTCTCAGTTTGGTTATTAAATATATCCAAGTGCTCTTTTATCGATAATACTAAAACATTAACTCATTTTATTAGGGTATAATAATACCAGAACCTTATCTCGAAGAGCACAAAGACATCTAGAGTACCTAATAGGAAGTGTTATACAATGGGTCATTTATCTTTTAAAGAAATACTACTGATAATTTATGAATTGGTACATTATTACAAATGCAATTGCTCTCTATTTTTAAAAGTTAATTTGTTTACATGCAACCTTATCTTGAAATGCAAGCTCTATTAGTGAAGACGTCCATAACTGTCAAATAAAATACAAAGAGAAGAATGGTGATATACAGAAAATAGAAAGCACAGTGAGTTAGGGTTTTAAAACTATAACCTCCAAGTGGAATAAATGTATATATAATTAGACTGTTTTTCAAAAGAGAAAAGCAAAAATGACTTCTAAAATTAAACAAAAAATTTAATATACATCACAACAATTACTTGTTGAACTGGTTTTTAACACAGTCTTGATAATGCTAGCTGGAGGGACAGTTATCCTTTCAGGGAAGGAAGAATTTTGTATTAATCTGGGCAGGTATCTATGTATAAAGAGATACACTTCCCAACTGACTAAAAACTAGACTTACAGCAAAGGTTGGAAAACTTAGCCAGATAACTAAGGCTCACTGGGTATTACCTTCTAACATCCTGAAAAAAATGTCCCCTAATTCCAGAAAAAAAAATTATCAACTGACAAGACCAAACTTTAAGTCCCTAAACTCTGCCACCTGTTCAAAATATGTACTTAGTGTGGAAAAAAACCCATATATTTTTTTAACCCATATATTTTTAATCCTATTTTCTTTCTCACAAGGCAGTTTTTTTTTTTTAAAAAGCCAACACTTTTATCCATCAGATTGTTTCACTTTAAAAACATATGCACAGATGATATGATAATTACAAAGCTACTAAATTTTACAGGATTACTCAAGTTCTTGGTTTTCCACAATGAAGAGCAAGTATCACACAAAATACATGCATTTTCATTTGCATGTTTCAAGTCCTTGTAGTACATATCACCCAGTCTTGCCAATAAGCCTATACTCTTTCTGCATGGTTTGACATGTCTTCCATTAATAGAAGGGTTTCAAGCTCCTATTAAAGAGTTTCCCTCTCACAATTACATTCTCCAGGAATAACTCTTCTTTTCTATAAATTATACCAAACAAAAGAATATTACAATAATAATAGCTTAGAATGTTTTGCTTGGCGTGTGTGCGATCTCTTCTCTTGCCTTCCCTGCCTTCCTCTCGTTTTTTTCCCTTCTTTCCTTCGTTTCATTTCTGGTGCCAGGAATGAAACCCAGGGCCTCAAGCAGGCCAGGCATGTGCACTACCACTGAACTACCTCCCTTGCCCAACAGCCTAAAAGCATTTAAACACTCATCCTTACAGACATACTATGAGAACATGCCACTATGTTTATGTTACTGTCTCTGAATGTGTGTTACTTTTAGGGAGAGGTGGAGAATTAACATTGAACACTACTTAGCATGAAAATGGGAATCAGTAAGTGAGCCTACGTATTCCACAGTTTTGATTTCAATGTCTAAACATCCTTGCACTACATCTGAAACCAATGAGTTCATCAATTTAATGAGGATCCAGGCAACTCAGCTGCTTAATGAGAAGAAGAATCCCAGCGAATGTGGCAGAGGTTTTTGCCTCAGTGCTGACAAAAATCAGCGCAATAAAATTGTGATGAACTGATGAAACCTTCTTTCTTTTTAAAATCATTTCATGTAATTAATGGTACACAGCAAAGTATGATCTTTTACAAAAATTTTTGATTATACTCTAACATTGAAGATAACATTTTTATCTTCAAAAATGTCGGTTTCAAGTTTTTAATTTGCTGACCCTGCTCTTCATGTTTTTATCTAGCCTGTTTCTCTCTACTTGTTAGTGTCTTTTTAGGTTTACACATACATTTAATGCTAACGTTTTAACAAACACAAATTTTAATTCACACAAAAATTGGTGATTTCCAAATTATTGGTTAAAAAGCCAACTAGGAGGGAGAGCTTTTTTGTTAACTGGTTAGTGCTCTGGAGTGCAGATTACAGAACTATTGCATTTTCTTTCGAAGATTAAGACTAAGTTGAAGAAAGGAAGTATCTTGTAACGGTCTATTTTTCCCTATTGTTATTTCCTAAATAAGCTAGCAGGCAAAGAAGAGACAGACACTGTATAATATAAAATACTTTCATTCTTAAGAGTAAAGTGCTGCTAGACACCGCCACACGTTACCACTATTTACCCACATGTTACCACTATTACTCCCATGGAGCCATAGCTGTGAGATGGTGAGCCACTTTATACAACTAAATGGGTCAGCAGGTGTCATGGGTCTCCTCACATGTTACAATGTGAGGTATACAACGCCTCCTACTTTATAGTTCATCTCATGTTATGTATATGTATCTACCCTTTACATTTAACTACAGACTGGGCTGGGGCTGGTGTAGCTCACAGGGACAGCACACGTCTAGCATGCAGGAGGCTACGGATCTGCTCCCTGACACTGCAAAGTGGGAGAGAGAAGAAAAAGGGCATAGATAAATGCAAAAGGTGAGATGTGCTACAGGACAAATACACTGTTGCTCTGTTCTACAAACTAGTGTCATGAATAAAGAAATATTCTAGAATGAAAAATGATTTAAAAGCCAAAACACCAGATACAATGACAAGTCTTAGTGGAACATGAATTTAAACCTTGGTTAGGTATGAGATAATACTTAGGAACATTATAAACTTTCTTAAGTGATACTGTTATTTTGGTCTATGTAGGGAAATATATTCTTTTAGAGAAACATACAAAAGTATTTAGGCACACACCACTGAGTATCCAACATATTTTAAAAGCCCTTCAGCCATTCACTGTGCTAGGATTGAGCTGCATTCTGGTATTAACTTTGCAGCTGAAAGGTAGACTCTGGTGTTGGAAATGACTTATTTTCCGCTCTGGTTGCTGGTTCAATGGCTCTGTCCACTCCACAAGAAATCAGTGAGTTGTACAATTATGTGCAGTTTTCAGAATACAGCAGTTTTCAATTAAAATCTAAAAACAAGTGGGTGCTGGGAGTGTGTGCCTATACTCCCAGCTACTCTACACATGACACCAGGAGGGTCACTCAGCCTAGGAGTTCGAGGTCAGACTGGGCACATAACAAGACTCTGTCTCAAAAAATAAGTAAATAAAAGTGTAAAAGCAACTTTATCAGCATTAAAAGTAATAAACTGAATTAATAATGTAGGAGCTCTAGAATTTATTCTAGCATGAATTGTTTGGGTTGAAACTCTACAGAGACTACCTCTGATCATGGATATGTTAACAGTATCTCTGCACCTCTATTTTTTCATCTGAACTGTTAGCCATAGCAATATTTTATACCAACAGCCCTACTTTCTAAATTGGACTATTCTAAGGTATTTTCTTTAACTGGACTTTTTTTTGTGTGTTTAGATTATCTTCCATATTCAGATAAAAATGAGTTCCAATCCCCTTCAAAATAGGGAAAATATGAAATAAATCTAGAAGTGAAGCTTTGAACTGAAATAAACATTAGCACTCTTGTAAACTGAGATAAAAATTCATAATATTAAGTTAGATTTAAGGGACTCCTACAACATACCTATAATTTATATAGTTACAGTATTTGGAGGTGACAGCGATTCTGTGGCCTATTTCTAGTCCAAAGCAACATATACCAGGATACCCTACACTGATTGATTTGATGTAAATACCACTCAGCATGCTAACAGATCTGCAGAATAGTAACTGAGAGGTACATCTATATCCCAGGGTTCATAATAGAAAAGTAAAGAAAACATTGCTGAGAAGACTCCAAGATCACTTTACCAGTAGTGAAAATGATATATTTTTTATCAAAAGTAGGATACTTTAAATTTCAGTTCATTGCATAATATAAGGGGTATAAAATATTTCTATATATTAGAAATACTGCTTTGATAAAGTTTTTCTAATGTTTGGTAATTACTTTTACAATTTAATTCTTATGTTTTTATGTTATTTGAGCATATTAAATAGCTCAAGTCATTACAAACTTATTACTAAGTCATGTCTGTTACACGTCTTGCTGCTTGAAAAAGGTATCACAAAATATTCTAGGTTTAATAAGTATTTTAATAAGATGAACAGATTTACTTTTATGTTTCAGGATCAGTTATGTTAATATGCTGAACATTTTGAAGTGCTATGAAAATGAAGAGTCTAAGGCAGGCTGTCAAGTTTTATAAACTACCCTGTGTTAATTCTGTAATTGTCAAGTGGTGCAACAAAAAGCAATTATAAAAATGTTTACAATACATTCCTTAGTAAGAATACCATTTATTTTTCATTTATGCTTTCTTAAAGGGCTTTTCCTTTAGCACTTTTAAAATACAACTATTGGGGCTGGGGATTTAGCTCAGTGGCACAGCATCTGCCTGGCAAGTGCAAGGTTGTGAGTTCAAATCCAGGTACTGGAAAAAAAAAACAAAAAACAAAAAAATAAAAAATAAAAAAAAATAAGATACGACCATTATCCAATATAGTAATATACATGGGCCATATTAGTTGGTGCAATTATCTAGCAGAAAATAAAGCCACATAAGAAAAGTTTACTTTAAATAACATCTTGCTTAGAAACCTGTCAGCATAAAGCCACAATTTAAAGCTATTCTGTTGCCCTAAAAAGTTTTAACCATATGGATATACTATTAAATAAATAACTTTTCTAATTTTCAGTCTGGATTTTATAATGGCTAATACAGAACAGTGGGAATCATTTTGTTATCCCTCAAAAGTTGGTTCCATCAGCAAAAGGTTAAATTTGGCTATGAGTAATGAAAACCTGACTGCAAAGTATTTTAAGCAAACTAGGAACTTTTTCTTACTTGTCAAGTGAGAAGGTAACCTGAAGGTAGCCAGTCACTTGTTCGTAGCTTGTTCATGTTATGTTTAAGCTCCAGGAAGAAATGAAGTGGGGGCTAAAGGCACCACTGTGCTCAGTCAGGTTCACCTGTACAAAGGCTTCCAAGAAGCCCAACCCAGCAAGTGCCACTTTCCTCATACTGGAGAATATATATATACATTTGTAACCATATGGATACAGTTCTAACTATATAAATATATATATATTTTCCAGTATGTATATAAATATATATATATACACACCCCAGTATATATATAAAAATATATATTCCAGTATATATATATATGCTTAATACCCAAACTGATCTTCAAGTAAAGGTAGGAAAATTTTTCCACGTGGGGGCATGTTTAGCTGGAAATATCTGTGTCTATCAGTTTCCTCAAAATACCTTTTAAACTATCCAAATCACCTCTTATATTTCTTAAGATAATATCAGATACACACTGTTTTTCTCTGAACAGCATCTGAAGGAGAAAGATATACCAGAAATGGAATAAATGATTTTGTAAAAGGTATCAGTTTAGTAAGTTTAAATAAACTTTTATGGCACCTAGTGCCATTCTGTAAAATTAAGCTAAAGAATATATTATGTCTGAATCATGTACTACTTTTTAGAGTGGTATCCTACAATTTGTAGTACTTACTAACCAGTTTTTTACTTTTGAAATCAATCTCAAACAAATGGGTTCACTGTCACACAAAGGTGCTTTTAGATCCCTGCCCACTGAAATATATCTCAGTCCCCAAAGGCAGCACAACCAGTGGACAGGTGCACTGATTCTGGAATCCCATGGCCTGAGTTCAAAACTACCTCTACTATCTTAGGCAAATTCCTTATTTTTTCTGCATCTTAGTTCCTGCAGCTTACAGTAGGTATAATAATTGTATGAAATATCACAGACGTTGACAGAATGGTCACTCCCAGAGGCCAGTGGAAGAATGAGCAAAGTTACAGTCAGACAGGAGCAAGAAAATTGTGTGTACCGCTGCACAGAATGGTGACAACAGCTGACAATAGTTTCCTATTCATTTCAAAAAGGCTTAAAGAAAGGATTTTGAAAGTTTTCATCAACAAATGCTTAAGGAAATAGAACTGTTTAACCTGATACAAGCGTTTCACAATATATACATGTGTCAAATCTACAACTTTTATGTTTTCATGTACCAGTTAAAATTTTTTAAAAGGGGAAAGAAAATATAGACAACTGTACTATAGCACTGCCTAGTACATACAGTATACATACTTATAGAAGTACATATATAACATGTATAGTATTGTTTTGTATGCAATTAAAATATATCAATCAGTATTTTAAAATGAGTTACCATGTGTAAAACACTTAGCATATCATGTGTTATTTCTTCTCTTAGTTATTACCTTTTACTTCATGTGAAATATATTCTTTAAGCACTTACCGTATACCAGACACTGAGCCGAATGCTAGAAATTTGACATAAACTTTGTCCTATATAGACCACAAGCACTAAACATGATTCTTAACCATGTTTCTTTACTACAGAAAGTTAATATTGATTTGTTTTCTGCATCCAGAGAGAAGAAAGCAGTAGAGGACAGCTATAAATATAATGCAGTATAAAAATTCATAAGCCACTGCTGATGCTAGCCACTTCTTGCTTCCTAAAACATTAGCATCAGGGTTCATGAAAGACTAACCCAGAGAGAGGCAGGACATGGACTTAGCATGCATGAGGCTTTGGGTTCAATCCTTAGCATTACACACACACACACACACACACACACACACACGTGCACAAACCCAGAATACTAACTCAAAAAACCTGAATAAATTAAAGTCATCCAATTCCTTCAAAACTTTTATTCGATGTAAATTATGAATTTGATAAAGACCCATTAAGAATCACATCAAATAATTTTACAAGTTTTACAGCAAACTTTAAGTAAAGATACCCCAGTGGTATTAAAAAATTAAGCCAAATAATTTTATAATGAGTCTTACCATAGAAGCATAAAAATGCAAATTGCTATCTCTACTGCCAAAAATCTAAGTGCCCCAAAACTAATCTGCCCCTCCAAAAAACTGTAACTAATTTTTATTAACTCAAGGGGCTTCATTAATTATGTAAATATCTACCTTTCCTACATGTAATTTCATTCAAACTTCCTCTCTTTTCCCCAATTAACAACCCTGCCAAATGTTTTCACTTGAAAAGGCCACAGCTTTATACACAATTAACAGTCAAATTCTAACACAAATTACATGTCATTCTTATCTCTGTGTACACATTGAACTCCTATATCTTGTTGCCAGCAGGCAGCTAGCACTAGGGAATATATCCTGAATTTGTTTAATGTCTAGGAATAACGATTCACACTTAAAAAAGGAGATACAATCCACTGCCAGCTATGTAAACTGAAACTGCCCTATCCCACCTTTTCTACTTTGTTCAAATAAGTAACTTAGAAAATGATTCACTATTCACTGACAGTAGCTGTTTTCTTAAAACCTAAGAAGAAAATAACGATTTTTAAATTTTTTTCAGGATACAGAAACTTTTATGTAGAGCAAACAAATTTTTTGGACTAGGTATTAGTGAACTATCATTTGACATATCAACTCACAGAAGAAAATATGTGAAACTGGATCAACCCCAGAAAATTAGGGCTATATAGTTATTTACATCTATGATTATTCCCCTATACAGGATTTTCAACAGTAGGAACACTAGAAATAACCAGTTCCTTAGTTAGCAAGTAGATGAGACAATCACATCAATGGTCACACATGCCCCAGTCTTCTAAAGTACAGCACTTTATGCTAGAGTACCCCAGGGAACTGTAGTTATTTATATACTAAAAGCACAAACAAAAATATTTTTCATATATTTATATGTGGATACATTATGATTTAAAGATATGAGAAAAAGCCAGTAAAAGAGTCTTCTTAAAATACAAACATCTCCAAATTAGCCTTTTAAATAAAGAGATCTGACTGGGTTAGTTATCAACTCAACATTCTTTAGTGGTCTCTAACTGTCCTTAGAATACTCTCAATTTCTTTAACTGGCATTTATCTACCTACCTACCTTCCAACCAGCTCTCTACATCCTAAACTCCAACCATATCATAATTCTTTTGAACCAGGCTGTCTCTTAACCGGGTTTCCTTCTCTAAACCGGGATTGTATTTCCCCTGGTTAGTCAGCAGATTGCTACTCATGCTTTAGTACACATTTAAATGTCATTTTCTCAATGATCCCTTCTCTTACCCTCCAAAAATACAGTGGGTGCCAGGATACATATTCCACACCACCTGACACTCCCCTACCTCAGCATTTACTACCATGCACTGAAATTGCTTCTTGTCTGCCACCAATGGAACGTAAGCTCTGTGTCATTAAGAAAACACATGCCTGTCTTGCTGACCTTTGGGTTCTCAGGGCCTCACATATGAGCACACAAGTCAAAAGATCTTCATTTGATTTCTAAAAACTGGGCTCAGATGTATCAAGCTAAACAGAGCTCATATGTATTATAATAGTCAGTTTTATTATAGTATCTTTCCTCATATAAATGACATGATTATAAAATGTTCTCAGAACTCCCCCAAAGTGAAGAAACTGTGACATATTGGAACACCGTGTTAAAGCTGATATGGAGGGGCAAAGAGTGAATCCAGAGTCAGAATCTAGATTTGAGTTTAAATTGCAGTACTCGTTACTTACGTGATGTTAAGAGGTGCTTAAATACACGAAGTCTCAATTTACTCATCTGTAAAATAGGAGACATTAATGCCTGTCTTGCAGACTGCAGGGTTGTGAGGCACTGATGAAATTAAGCTTGTAACAGCTCTTAAAATCTGTGAGCATTTCACAATAAAAGGAATTGTTAACATCTGTATTATTAAGACTAATTAATCTCAGCTAAAACTGCTTATGAATAATTTCAGAAAAGTTTTGGTTTTGTATGTGAATTAAAATATACTATTTAAAAGTAAATACAAAATTTTATAGCCAAAAGAAACTTTAAAGCTAATCATGAAATAAATGTCAACATTCTAAGATTATCTTGATATCATCTCATGAAATAAATGTCAACATTCTAAGATTATCTTGATATCATCTCAGAAAATCCTGAATAATCTCATCCTTTGTAAAACCTGCATTAACATTAATTAAATCATCATAAATTCTTTTTGCTTACTGTACTTTAAAGTCCTATTCAGGGATGCAGTTATTTTTCTGAGACCACATGTACAATCTTTTTAAAAATAGGAATCTTAACACATCATTTTAAAGACTTTCAATCTAACTCAGATAGTGAACAAGAACAACACGTGGTACAATTTCTACATCACTTTCTCCTTTTAAATTAGATTTATGTGTTCTAAATAATGGCGAAGAAGCCCTGTTTGATTTCAAATGTGAGGTTAGGCCTTTAAAAGAAAGACATTTTAGATTTGAATTTATCCCAGGCCTCGGCTGAAGGTGGTCATTTTAAAATGTGCTTCAATGATGAAAATGAGTTATTTTGCCTCACCTTGGGGTATCCATGATTCTATTACCTACTCATGCTATCAAATCTAAACTTCCCAAAATTTAGTAATAATCCTTCTGAGGGAACAGTTAATTCACAAAGGAAAAAGGTGGGTTTTTTCTCTATTCACTCAGGCTATATGATTTTAAAATTACAGGTATTATCAAAAGGAGTGTATGCTTCTCCCAAAACTCTGAAGGCATGTAACAAATTACTGTAGGTAAAGCTTGATCAAACAAGTTTTTTTTAACCCCCATTTTCATATACAAGGAGTATTTGCACCTTGTGCAAAAGGAACGCTATGCAATATTCTGACTCTGAACTGAAGCTCCAAAATATACTATTCAACTGAAGGTTTCTTTAGTAATATTAACAGCCGCTCTGCACATGTTACTTTTAGCTTCTTTATGTACAACAAACTGCATTCAATTGGTGAACAAATACAATGTTTAGTATCATATTTAAAACCGCCATTCAAACCTTTCCTTAATGCCATTATCAGTTTTTCTTTCGCAACAATTTTGTGTATAAAAATAAAAGCACTGGAGTTTTATTAGTGCTGCCCCTTCTTTGTTTTGCACCACTCTGCAAAGCCCCTTTGGGACACTAAGCCTGCATTTACCATAATACGGATTAAACTGTCTTTGTCCCATTGCGCAGCGTTTGTTCGCAGGTTAGTCTTTTTACATTTCTCACAGGCTGCCTGCAGCTTACCCTTTAGGCCTCACTCAAAATACTTCTGTGGATTTACAAAAATGCCAGCGTGGTCTCGGGGTTAATTGGAAGATAAGTACAGCCTTTAACACAGAGACTCATTAAACATTTAGCCGCACCACAACCCACTATCCTCGGAGAAGCAAAGTTCTACAGACACTTTGGGAATAATCACATAGTGAAATCGTTTTTAAAACTTACTACTGGTTGTTTTATTGGCTTGGAAAGATTTCACTTAACTGTTCCAGAGGTGATGGTACAGAACAAAGCAATTCCTCTGGTTGGTCTTCTATATTGGTGTATGTGTTGATGATGTCAGAAAAATAACCAGATTTTCTGAATAAAAGGTGAATTTTAAAATTTATACCGAAAAATTTGAAGGAAAACGTCAATCTATTAGAGGATCATTTTTATTTTTAAACCAAAAAAATTAACTCTGAGATTTTAGTTTTGTTGATTTAAATTTTGTCTAAGTAAATCACTATATTCAAATGTCTACTAGTGCCAAATGGAAAGTTTATAAAATTTACCCAAACCTTATTAAAAACCTTAAACTATTTCTTTAATTTCTAAACTATACACGTATACTAAATACACACACTTGAAGTTACTCATTGTTCTTGGGTTATTTTTATAAATTATGCAAGCAGATTGTTATCCAGATTAACTTTTCCATCCCCTTACCTCCTTCCAACACTATCACTCCCACTCAAAAAGGAAAAAAAAAAAGAAAGAAAAAAAGAAAATGCGACAAAACACACAGACACTTGAAGTAAAGGATTAGGCATATTTGCCCAAGATGCAGATAACAAAAGCAAAAGTGAAGAAAATTGAAGAGACAGCCAAACTTCAGCAACAAAATGGTTAAAGAACCTGAAGCATTGTTACCCTTATTCTGAAAGTCTGCTATATTGTGAACAGCGCAAACATCAGACAAGTTAAAGATTACTGACCATTATCTCCTTAATTTTCTCCGCTTTCCCTCACATTCCCTCTTGCTATCTGGGCACCATTTTTCTAAAGCTTTATTTCTGCTAAGAAGTAAACTTTCCGTAATCCACCTATTATGGAACCCTTAATTGGATTGGGAGCAGGGTGGTGTATAAAATAGCCCCTATTCACTCAAAAGGACTGTAGTTTTAGGGACTTAAAGGAGAAAGGTATTGTGAAAGAAAATCCTCAGGGAATCAAGGATTAAAATATGGCTCTCCTAAATTCATCAACTCCAGGGCCAAAATGAATTGCTTCCTTAAACAGGTGTAACTTTCTAAATAAATGATACAGCAAAACTGGAAGTTAAAATTTTACTTTAAGTAAAATAATACATTTACACTAATAATTTGGGGCTTTATAAACACCGTATGTTTTGATATTTCTTTAACTCATGCCCGTGGGTAGAATGTCTTAAACAGTTATTTATATTCTCCCTATTCTACGTGTATAGTTTTCATATGAAATGGATAACAAGAAAAAATATATACTCTACTCAACTCCTGCACATGTTCATCTATTTGATGCAGTGTTGAGGAATAAGCAGTACCATACTGGAAGCGGTTTTCTCCAAAGCAGAAGTACACTGTGCTCTTACTCATAAAGAGGTGTCAGTACGTGGGAATCAGCAGCCACTCTGCTCCCCACCAGCTATCTATCTTCCGTTTCTTGCCCCCAAACGTCCTCGTCAGGCTACGCTGCTTCTGCCCCCTGCCACCGTGCACAGCCAGCCTTACAGGCTGTCTTCAAAACGAGGCGAGGGACCAGCCTGCGCATTCTCCGAAGGAAATAAGGACAAAGTGCCTAACTGAACAGCAAAAAATAAAATAAAATGAAATCAATAATAGTAATTTGTCTTCTAAACATCTACACTATCACAATGGGAAACTGGAAGAAAAATGTTAGGAGAGATCAAGGCTCTAATTAGCCCCTCACTCTATGTAGCTCACTAAGAAAATGAAATATGTTACTACAAGCAACTACACGGTGCTGAGAGGTTTTTAAAGAATTTAGTTAACTTTAAGAAAACTCTCCAAAAGCATCCTCTCTGTTCTGGAACTTCTATCACAGTGTAATGACAACAGCCCATTTACTGATCCTTCAGCAATTGTCTGGCATTGTGCTAACTACTATTATGTGAATTATCTCATTTTATTCCCTCAACAACTGCATGAGTTAGATACTATTATCTGTTTTTTCACAAACGAGGAAACTAAGTCTTTAAAACAAACAGTCCACGTTAACAGCTGCAAAGAAAAGAAGCACTATGAAAGCACTTCGTTATTGTAAATGTTGCCAGCTTTGCACAAGTCAATCCACAAAAATCATAAAGCTGCCTAAATTAGAAAGCTAACCTATCTACCAATTATATGTATTTAAACAGTCTTCTTGCGTACACTAAATATATATGACTATATTGTTCCAGTGAACAGATCCTGAAATATAGTCAGTAATTATATTCCCCTTAGCAACATTTTAAGTACTAAAGTTTTTCAAAACTAAGATCACAGGGTGGTTCCCTGTGATCATATCACAAAAACAACTGGAATTTAATATTTTAGTGTGTTTTAGTTTACAATGATGCTTAATTTACTTCAACAATGTCTTTTCCCCAATATTTTATCACGTTAAGGATTATTCTGTCACTTTTGCCTGTTTAGAAAGTACTGTATTAATGTTTTAATAGCTTTTGAAAATTTGTTGGCCAGTATTCATTTTGTTTTGGTAACAAGGAGCACCCATTTGTCTGCCCCAGACCTCCACTGCTGAGACTGAGAAAGCCTTTCTTGGGGGAAAGATGAAAATGAAAGTCAGCACACATTGCAGGGAGAATCCGCTTCCTGAGAATATTAAGGATGAGTGTCAAAGTAGGAGCTAAAGGGCAAGATCAAAGAAAAAACCTGGGAACACCAGGGATCTTGACCATCCTCAGTCTGGTAGGCTCTCTCAAACCAGCAACACTGTATACATGATGGATACCCAAATTGACCTGGGACCATTACAGGACAATAGAGAATTCCTTTTCAGCAAATTTAGCTAAATTCCTAGCAAAATGGTATATACATTAGTAGGGGTTTAATAAATATGTATATAATGAATATATTAAAATTTATATAAACTCTGAAAACTTTAAATTTTTCAAAAACAATGTTTAATTGATCAGCTCAATGTATTTTACATAAATTATATATGACGACTATGTACGCTCCATTTTAGAGGTAACTAAATTGATTTCATACAGCGAAGTAATTTCATTTTGAAAAACTGTTGGCTTTTACTTTAAAAAGAGCCTGTATAGAGACAGAACCAGCAGTAGATTCAGAAAAAAAAGGAGAATCTACATGAAGTATCGAACTTATTCAAATATGTTTAGGATATAAAAGGAATATTTATTATCTCAGAAGCACATTACCATTATGACAGCCAACTATTATCTTTCTCTGAAGCCATTTCATTAATAGATAAGTTAATATTTAAATATCTCAGTGGTTAGTATGCAAAAATCATAGTAAAAGGTAATGTACGTAATTACATTCCATGTGAACTTGTGCTTCTTTATAAATTTAGCTATGTTGCAATTCAGAATGGTTTAGTTTTAAACGGTCAAAAAATGCGACAGGTTAGAAATTATCTTACAATTCTGTGCTCCTTCACGATAAATTACTGTTTATAGGGCAAAAGGAGTAATAATATCAAGCCTGTATCTGCTGCTCAGTGAGACAAGTAACCTTACATGGAAAACAGTTCTTTAACTAGAAGACTGTGTTGTTATCTTGGCCTCCTACTATGAGATTATCCAGACTGTGTATAAAACCCGTACTGCGGTATTAAATATTTTGCACAAGGCAACCCAACGAAATATACAAAACACACATAAATATACATGATTATGTGCATGTAAGATCAAATATATTTGACCAACATAAAAGACCAAGACAATTGAGGGGCTGAATAACACAAAAAGACCAAGACAATTGAGGGGCTGAATAAAATATAATACTACCCTAAGTTATAGGTTAGAGTGGGATTTTAAGCCACCAACAAAAATGACTCCTAGGCTCCTTTAACAAGTTTGTGTTAGACACATACAGATTTTTTTACATCATATTTACTCTTCGAACATAGACTAGTATAGTTTGTGTGCAGATCCAAACAATTAGGTCAGAAATTTAAGAATATCCTACCAGTCTCCACAATAACTACGTCCTTTACTACGTTACATACAAAGACACATTAGAACATTTCCATAATACAGATTTCGGCTGGATTTTCAGCCCACATGTGGAAGGAAGAACAGAATGTATGAAAAAGAACACAAGACCTTTGGATGGGCACTCAGCTGGTGCCCAAGGAAAAAAGATGTCCTGACACAACAGAGGCAGAAGAAAGGGATGTGTCTGAGTAAGGAGTTACCACAGGTAGAACCAAGGCTCTACAACTGTGGGCTGGCAGGGTGCAGGGAGGCAACAGGTAGGGAGAGCTGTGTACTTTAAACAGAGGTCTTCAAAGCCCCCTGCCTTCAATTTCAAATGGCCACGGTCCAGCAACTGATCTGAGAGAGAAGAATTACTAAAATCAGGCCAGAAATAAGAAACCTGAATCAAACACCGTGCTAGGGAATTAGACCAGACAGAATACTTCTAATTTTGATTACCTTAAAGCAAGGAATTATATATCTACCTGAAACTTCAGAGACAAGAAATCTTAAAATGTTTTTAGAATATGAAGAGATAAATGGAAATTTATAATACAGGTTCAATCATAACTGCAGAAGCATGAAATAATAATGATATATCCTTTATTTAACAAGCTTCAGAAATACATTTTAATAAACAGGATAATACTTTAAAATGTTTCAGAAGTTTCTTTCTGACCTCAGTCCTTTTTTAAACTGTCTCATGGTATCTTGAGCGCTTCATAAAATATTCTATTCCAAGGGGGCTTTAACAATTTTTACTAGTGCATGTTTTCAGTACATAATGGTGGCATTCATCGCGAGGGGCTGGCGCAGGCACTCATCTCGTTCTTTTCTCATCCCCTTCCCTTCCCCACCCCTTTCTCCAACCCTTGGTTCCCTTCCCATTTGCACAGGATCTACTTCCCTGTTTCCTACTATCTACCGCTTATTTTGCTCTTTAATTTATTTACACTTTGGATTTCTCATGTTGGAGAAACCATGCCACATTTAAGCTTGTGTATCTGATTTATTTCACTTAATTACATGCTCTCAAGGTACATCCATTTTCCTGCATATGATTCACATTTATTTATGAATGTAACCCTTAGAATAAGGTATTATCAACTCTTCTTAATAATGTTCTGTTCCACCTCAAAAACTAAACCCATTAATAAGATACTATCGACTTGTCTTAATAATGCTCTTTTGTAATTTAATTTTTTAAAAATTAAACCCACTAGGAAATCAAGCAAAATGGACTTTTTATTATAGTGAGTATGGAAAGGAAAATATATGTTCACTCATTCAAAACTATATTTTTTTCAACGTTCAGTGTTCATTGCTTAGCAGGCACTATGCTGGATCACTGAGATGCAGAGATCAACAACACCAAAAGGAGAGGGCTGGTGTTACTAAGGGTTAGGCATCTTCCCAGATTCCTTCTCCACTAACACCACTGTAAATATCCTCACTGAACCTAACTTACACAAAGTCAAAAGAACCATAAAATGACTGCAGTGACTGCTTACTCAAAGGAGGGGGAAAGACAGTCAGACAATTATTATAAAATACAACTTAACTCCTTCCATCAACTCTAGATTTTGTGGTAAAATCTTCAGTTATTTTATCATACAAGGAAACAGGATCAGAGGCACACATAAAACAACACAATGCTATCAGCCACTCCCAAGGTGCAGTTTGCTAAATACTTAAAACTTGAAAAAAAAAAAAAAAAAAAAAAAAAGGAATCAGGATATATTGTGTACAGGTACAAATTCCCTGTGATGAATGTGATCATGTATATCTAAATTGTAACAATACACTTAGTAAGAATGTTTTTAAAATTTCAGACTTTAAGACTATTATACTGACTGATATATAACAATTCCTTCTACACTCAGGTTTTAGTAAGGATGACGTACTTCTAGCTATTCTACATTCACAAACTAAACTAGTACTTAGCTAGAGCATCAGGTATTAACAACTTTATAATACTTTAAAATGTTTTTTATTTTGTCAACTGTATCTTTCAGTATAGATAAGATCTAAACATCACAAATATGGGTAAGCAAACTAAATATTTACTCGAAGGCTTTCAATAGCTAGGCTTTATTTCTATCCAATTGTTCTAAATATTCAACAAACTGAAAAAAAAAACTGTCTCTGATGGTAATTAGGAAAAAATCAGTTTGGAAATAAATCACAAGACATTTAAAACAACTTCTATATTTGTTGCTTAATACATACAATAGGTTTGATGAAATGATTAAAGTTCCATGACAAATCAAATTATAGTTATTTTTACATTTTTATTATAGCCTCAATATCCAACACAGCTGGCATATACCAAATATTCAAAGACTTCTGTGAAATAATGTAATACTTATTTATAAAAAACTGAGTAACTTATTAGCCTATATATTTACTTAAAATTTTACTGCTGACTTCTTTAAATTTACCTTTGTAACACAAGTTTCCTATAAAACACTACTTAGAAATTATAGAAATGCTATGAAGATGAAGATAGAAGCATGATGTCATTTGGACATTTCACAAGGACATCTCTGTGAGCACACAAATGCAAGTTGTCATCAAACTTAGAAATGGTGTGCTATGTAAATTGCACACTATTCCTAAGTGGGACTGCACTCCAATTACATGGATTCTTAAGGGATTTAATATCAAACTTCTACAAACAAAAAGCAACTTTTTAAATATGACACTGAATAACAATATGTCACACAAAAAGGAATGCCTTAGTTATCAGAGAGAATAATTATTTTACTTTATTTTTTGGTCTTTTTGAGACAGTCTTGCTAGGCAGTTCAGGCTGCCCTTGAGCCACTTTGTAGCCCAGGCTGGTGTCAAACTTGAACAATCCTCCTGCCTCAGCCTCCTGAGTGCTGGGATTACAGGTGTGTACCACCATGCCTGGCTGCTTGTTTCACTCAGTACTAAATCCTGGTTTCTAGTAGCATTCATTCATCACTGAAAGCAACCAAGGCTTTTCAGAGTCCTGGATTCTGGGACTGAGGAAAACATTACAGGATGAACCAAGAACATCCAGAAAGGAAGTCCTCTAGCAAACACAGAGGCGGGTCAAAAGGGCACAAGGAGGAGCTTAACAGCCTTCCCATTGGCCAAGTCTGGACCAAATGGTACACTACTGGAGTACCAAACATCACTTGATTATTCAAATCGATAATAGTAATAAAAGTAATAAAAGTCATAAAAATTCAAGTTCCACAGCAATAACAAATAGACAAATATACTGAAGGAGGCAGACATATATGACATTAAATATATTTTAACGCATAAAAGTGGAAGAATTGATACTGGAAAATGGTCACTTTATAACCACTTCTGTAAAGATTAATACAAGGGAGAATATAAGTCTGGTCTTCATACTTTATTCCGATTACTGGTTTTTCCCCAATGTCCTCTTTCTGTTCTACGATCCTATCCTAGATACCACATTACATCAGTATTCATGCCTTCATGGGCTTCTCTGCGTGTGACAGCTTTAAAGACGTAGGTAGTACTGATGACCTTGACAGCTTTGAACACAAAGCAGGACGTTTGTAGAATGTCCTCAAACTAGGTTTGTTTAATCGTTAGACTAGGGTTATAGATTTTGCAAAGGAAGACTACAGAGAAATACTGCCATTCTGGTCATATATAAGAGGTACGGGCTACCCAACATGACATCATTAAGGGCATTAACTTTGATCATTTGGTTAGGTGGTGTTTGACAAGTTTCTCCCCTGTATAGTAACTTCCTTCCACTCCATTCAATATTGCACTCTTTGGAAGGAAGTCACTAAGCAAAGCATACACTTAAGGGTGAATATTTATATTCCTCTTCATTAGGCAGAAGTATCTACATAAATTATCTGGAAGCTTTTTGTATGGTACATTTGTTATTTTTTCCCTATTACCTACTCAAATACTCATTTTGATATGGAATGATGGATATTCACTTCACACCTTGAGCTTTAAACCAACACTAGGGGTTTGTTTTTTGCTTAAAATATTCTGGCTTTGGCCATTAACAGCTTTTCTGGTTGGCTCTTTTATCCCTTCCACAAAACTCATCATTCTGTTTCTAAGACACTTCCTCATTCATACTCTGGCACTACAATGTGCTCTAGATTCACACTGTATATCCTTTACCTCAGCAACAGAATCCATGATTTCTCTAAGGAACGCTGAGCTCCTTCTATTAGAGCAGGATATCTATTGTAGTTATTTTTCTCATTGCTGAAACAAAATACCTGACACCCACAAATTAAAGGAAAAATGGTTTATTTCATTCAGCTCACAGCTTGTAGAGATTTCAGTCCACAGTTGGCTGGCTCCAAGGCAGGGTGGCACGGTAGAGGGCCATCAGAGAGGAGAAATAGTTCATGGTATGGCAGGCAGAAGGCAGCAAAGTAACAAGCAGGAGCACACAGGCTACCTTCCCTCTCTCCCTTTATATTCCTTCTAAGCTTTACATCTATGGATTATTACTGCCCACACCCAGGGTGGGGCTTACATTATCTACAACCAGAACCGTGCTAAACACATTAAATTAGCACACATTCTTAACCCCAGGATCATACCCTTAATTCACATTCACATGCCCTAGATCAGTGATGAAAAACCTAGTGTCCACTTGCCAGAGAGGGCTGTTTGTATCACTGAAAGCTCTAAAAGGTTCGCCAGCATTGCCCTAGATCCAGCCACTTCCAAAAAGCCCCACCTATGAGTGTATGAGGCTTTAGCAGGGAGGGATAGCTAGACACAAGTTGTAACAATACTAGAAACTAAGATCTGGGCACTGTGTGTTTGTTGTTACTGGGTACAACTAGACACTTCATAGGCAAAGCCAAAACATAAACCTAAATACATAAATGTTACGAATGATACACTGTGTCAACTTGGAGAGTCTAGAGGTTTGGCTAAGTGACTCAGCAGGAAGCCAGGGTGCTTACTTTGTATACCTCCTGAGCCTGTGAAGGAGGAGGACATGCAGATCATGTGAGAGCTACACACCCCTTAGGTGGGGGTAGCCTGTTTACAATATAACGGAGGAAAAGGGGCTGCTTGCCACCATTCCTCCCTTTTGCTCTGGTTGCTTTGCTGTTCCGCTGCCATTCCCTCTTTGCTCTTGCTGCTTTGCTACCTTCTGCCTCGGAGCCAGCCAAGTATGGACTGAAACCTCCACAAACTGTAAGCTAAATAAACCTTTCCTTCCTTCATTTTGAGCGTTGGGTATTTTGTCTCAGCAACGAGAGAAAAGTAACCAAGACAATAAAGAAGTATATTCCATGCATCTATTATTTCCATATGTATCCATTTGTATTTATATTCCACTCAGAATGATCTAAAGTCTCAGACCCAAATTCAGTTTCACATGATTCACTCTGATGTTCACAGAAGGATTTTTGATGAGAAGGGGGATATTTGCATGGTCTTGGCAAAGACCACTTATTAACTGTCAAGGGAAAGTATTAAGTACCTTGAAAATATCAGACAACACTTTGAGTGGCTGATCAAAATTAACATACCATGAAAGGGCAGATGGACACCCTGTGCTTCTGGGTATAAAAGGCTGAGAAAGACATATTATTTATATAATATACCAACTAGATGCATAATCTGAAAGTAATCATAACAAATATACAAATGAGGGGAGCAGAAGAAAAGTATTCAAAAATTTCAGTGTCAAAAAAGCAAAGGCCCCACACATGGTGATACACACCTGTAATCCTAGCACTCGGGAGGCTGAAGCAGGAGGACTGCCACAGGTTCAAGGGCAACTGGGCTACAGAGTGAGTTCAAGGACAGCCTGAACTACATAGCAAGACCCTGTCTTAAAACACACACACACACACACACACACACACACACACACACACACACAAACAATAACAACAAAAGGCAGGGCTCAGAAAGTGTGTTAGATTTAAAAGACTGAAAAAAAAAAAAAAACAAACTGATGTCTCCTAGACTAGCCCTTCCACTGGAAGGAAAAACGTAATAAACAACATAACCCAGTTATCTAATGCAACTGAAATATGAATGGTAATGACTTCCACTAAAACTAAACTTCACAAATTTGATAACTTGTGTTTACATAAATAGGATACTCTTATTCTTAGGTAAAACAAACTTCAGTATCTGGGGGTAAAGAGGCATGCTGTATAGAAATGGTCCAGAAAAGTGAGGTGTGTATGCATGTCTGCGCACGTGCGTATATATCCACAGTGACAGACACAATGCCAAATGACAGGCTGAGTCTAACAGTAATGGTAGGTAAATTCACTTAAGTTTTGTTTTAAAAGGACATCATCTTTGCTCATACATGATAAATCAGGCATATATCTGATAAGTCTGAGCCAGTATCAGACAAGCATGGGCTTTAGGTATTTCCTATAAACAAATATTTTCCCCTCATGCTATCTTCTATGAACAAGAACTCTAAATCAAAAAAAGCACAAACCTTAAAAAAAAAAAGTGTAAAAGAACTCCAAATCAACACTTAGTATAGTAGCACATAATCTCAATCAGTGGCAATTAAAACAATTAGCATTAGTAAATGCTATCTGAAACTATAATAATGTACAAATACCAATGTTTACAATGCCTACTACAATTCATAGTAAAATTCTTCCTGAAAATTTTATTGTCTTGAGTTTTCTGCCTTAATTAGCTGACAGTGGGGCTGGAGATTTAGCTCAGCAGCAAAGCGCCTGCCTGGCAAGCGCAAGGTCGTGAGTTCGATTCCTGGTACCGGAAGAAAAGACAAAAAAAAAAATTAGCTGACAGTGTAATAACACTATGTTAAACCTGGTTAGAGGAAAATGTTTCTAAACCATGATGATGCACTGTGATAGGCCAAATAATGCTTTCTTCCAGAAAGTCCATATCTTCATTTCTGGAAACTGTGTATAGGTTATCTCACATAGTGCTATGGTGTGGGTGTTCCCTAAGGAATCACGTGATTGTAGACTTGGTTTCCAAGGTTATGGTACAGGAAGGTGATTGGACATTTCAAAAGTGGGGCCTGGTGGGAGCTTCTTAAGTCACTGAGGCCATGAAACGGTTCTTTTGCAATCCCTTGGAAGGTCTTGCGAGAGTATTGTAAGAGGAACACACCTGATGCCACCCAACTTTCTGCTCCTGGCTCAAGATCAATCTCTCACTTGCTACTACTACATGAGCTCTTGCCACTGCTGTCTGCCAGGAGGTGACACACAGAGCCTGTGCTATGCTGCTTGGACTTTGGGCCTCCAGAACACGAGCTAAACAAACTTTTCTTCATAAGTCCTTTGTGTCAGAAATTTTATTACAGTGATGAAAAGCTGACATATATATGGCAAAGAGGAATTAGGTTGCAGATGGAATTAAGATTGCTAGTCAGGTAACTTAAAATAAGGAAATTAACTTGGATTAGTCAGGTGCACCCAGCATAACCACCAGAGAACACAACAGTAGAATAAGGTGGGAGAAGACCGCCAGACTGATGCAGGGTAAGAAGCAGCACTGCCTCGGTCTCTGAAGGCAGAGGAAGGAAGCCACACAAGTTGTGTAAGAGGAGCAGAAAAAGGCAAGGAAAGGAATTCTCTACAGTCTTTAGAAAGGAAATCCAGTCCCAGCCATGCCTGGATTCTGGCCCAGTGAGACCATATAGTTCAAGCCACTGTATCTGTGATCATTTGTTAGATAGCAGCAGTAGAAAATTAATATATATTCTTTGTCTTATAAAATAAAATGCAATACGTATAATCTTAAAAACAGTAGGGAATCATTAAGAGAACAGGCTGCTATACTGATTTGCAACTTACCAGACCCTGGCTCCAAGCATACACACAGAAGCACACAGACAAAAGATCCCCCCACCCATGCCTCAGGGCAGTGATGAGGAACCTTTTAGAACATTCAGAGATAACAAAGCCTGCTGCAGCACCGGGGCCACAGATTCTCCACCACTGCCTTAGGGTATCCTGTAGTTCCCACGTGCTCTTTTGACAAAGAAGTGTTCTACAGTATTTTCTTTCCCTCACTACTCTCATATACTGTGAATGGCTTTGCTCTTCTTACCCTCAGCATCACAACTATCCCTGTATCCGCTCTTCTTCCCCTCCTAATCTCCCCCTTTAATTCTTTCCAGTTATTTTTGTTCATACCATATCTACTAAGCCTCTTGGCACTTTCATAAAGATTGGTCTTAAATGCACAAGGCTAGTCAATGTCTTTTCTCCTTGTCTGCAAATCTACCAATCAGCATATAATATTCTGTGCATCTCAGCTCTTTCCATTGTTGCTGAGTATTCACTGGTGGTTTTCCAAAGATATTTCTCTCCCTATTTGCTGTCTCAACATCAAATTTTTCTGTTGAAGGCTATGCATATTTACTCTATTTGCAACCTAGAATAGAAGAGCAGCAAAGATAATGATAATATGTTACACACATACTCACTGGTATGGCAGCAAAGATAAATGTCAATGCATCTGCATATTCATTTTCTCTACACACAGGAAACCCACCCTATTCCTTCTCTGTATGTTCTTAGCAAATGTTTAAGACAGTAGAGAAAAATTCTTAATCTCCTGATGTGAAAATTACAGGAAGCAGAGAGACCTAAACAAAGGTATACATAGCATCAGAATAGATGATAATACATAATCTACAAAACACTTTCTTAAAACATCTGCATCCAAGATATTAAAGGCCATCAAATATTCAAAGAGTTACAAACACTGCTAAAGTAAAGGTACAGGATGACAAATTTATCTTACTGATTCTTGCTTTCCTGCTACCCAGAACTGTTGGATGTGAAAGAATTATTTTAAGACAATATAACCCCAAATACACCAACCTTTGCGATCTAACAAGACTCACAAATATTAGCATCACAAAACTGAAAGATGAAATTTTAGAATGTTAGGCTCTCTTTAAAAATCTGTCTTATACTGATCACACACAAGTCTGCTGAGCAGTCATCTATGCACTATGGATGTGCATGTGTGTACCCTGAAGTATGACTACTCTCTGATCTCAGCTGACAATTGCCATGGCGAAGTGCAAGATGTACATATTGGAAGACAGGCTTCTTCAACACAAAAATGACTTAAAAGATAGCAAAGCTATTCAATCTAAGAATTACAGAATTTTTATGATGTGAAATATACCTATTTATATAATTATATTTAAATTTACTGAATAAATATTGCATTAATAATAAAAAAATTAAATATTCCAAAAGGTACTATTCATGTATTTTAAGAGTTTTCATCTTTAGCTCATTTACTTTCGTTTTATTTACTTATTTTTTTGTCTTTTTTGAGACAGGGTCTCGCTATGCAGTTCAGGCTGGCCTTGAGCTCACTTTGTAACCCAGGCTGGTCTCAAACTCACAAGGAACCTCCTGCCTCAGCCTCCTGAGTGCTGGGATTACAGGCATGTGCCATCACTCTCCATTTCTTTGGTTTTCATAAATTGAACATATGTAAAGTCATAGCATGGGGAGAAGTTTGGTTTTTTTTTTTTAATGTTGTCTTTGTTGTTGCTGTTTTTTCTTTGGGTTTTTGGAGACAGTGTTTCCCTATGTAGTTCAGGCTGGCCTCAAACTCACAGTGATCTTCCTGCCTCAGCCTCAAGTGCTGGGATTACAGGTGTGCATCACCACTCCCAGCAAGATTGTTATCTTTTGTCAATTAAAGTTGTATCTTTTTAGTGGGGCATGGTGGGTGGTGGCACACATCTATAATACCAGCACTAATGAGGCTAAGGCAGGAGGATTGACACATGTTCCAGGCCAACCAAGGCTACACAGTGAATTCAAGACCAGCCTAACTACATTAGAAAGACCCTATCTCAAAAAAATTAAAACAAAGTTTTATCTTTTAAATACCAAAACAACAGTGAAACTACATTAATCTCCCATTTCAAATCTTCTACAAGAAATGTATAGAATCATATGATGCTTTCATGAGCTCTGAAAATTCATTTGTAATACCTTGACTTTCTGAAAGGGTCAAAGATAAAGAGAATTCATAAATAAATAAAACATGATTTAATACAGCACAAGATGAAATGAAGGCTGATATTTAAACAACATTATTTTTTAAAATCTTATTTAGAAATTTTATTAGATCTTCTAATTAAACATTTGTAACTATTGAGAAAAATATAAACTAATTTTAATGTTAAAAGTTAAAGGAACAATGAACTGACCCAAAATTCAGAGTAATATAAAATATTTTTACCAATCCAAACAATACTGCCCATAGCAAAATTTTTAGTTAAACTGGTCTTTATTGAGTAACCGAGAACATAAATAATACCTGTGGTCCAAATATATGATATGACTTTGTAAAACCCCCAGAAAGTATTTTAAAACTTATGATATGCAATCAACTTCCATGTAAGAGCTGAAATCAAAACAATTTGAAACAGCTATCAGTTTGTTTCTGAGAACTTACACTATTTGGTAAACTGCTTCCTCTTTGATAATACACTGGTTTCAGTTTTATATAAAGATTCATTATAGACCACAGTATTTCCTAAGTATAAAATATAGAACATTTTGTTAACTCCATTTCTATCCTTTATAAATAGCCATGACATAACTGTCTATCACTTTAAAACTAGATTTAAATTTCAAGTATTTTTCCTATGATTTACTACTAGTTATGTTGGAAATGACCTCGCGTGATTATCTAATATAGTTTACAACACAACCACTTTCTTAAATCTTAACTAAATGATAGTCATAATGTTACCTGATCACCCTGATCAACAGGAAAAACAAAACACATGAGCCCAAGCACTCTGGATCTCCAAGTTGCAGGATCGTGTTGTAGCATTTCAGAGTGAGGCACCACAGTTCCATTCTGCTCTTAGGAAGGTGAATGGGGAAGCAGACGCTTTGGAGTGCTGTGAGAAGGCAAGGAGAAGGGAGATGTGCAGCGGACAGCATGTAAGCTGTGGCAAGGCAGGGCTTACCGAAGGAACTGCCAGGCAACATCAGAAAGGGCATTTTAAGAAAAATAGAATGACATTAACAGGATATCAATAAAAAGGTGATAGCTTTAAAAGAAACTGTCAACATCTTTGCAAGTCATGTGTTGTTTCTTTCTAACTTTAGAGTGAAACAAGTTACTTAATATCCATGCCTTGGATTTTATAATATAGGCACAGTAACAGGACACAGCTCATTATAAGTGTGCTGAGAGGATCGTGAATGTTAAAGTGCTTACCACAGGGCCTGGCACACAGTAAGAGTTCTCTGTTCTACCAGTGTACTGGTCACCTCATTTCAGTGGAAGTTTGACAGGCTTGCAGAATATTTTCACTAGAAACCTCATACTGGAGTTTCTACCTTGCTGATAGAAAGAAATCTCTGGAAAGAGGAAGGCAGCAAATTTATCCATCTATCTACAAACATTTATTAAGTATGTATTAGACACCTAGTCACACAGTGCTATGAAGTAAGTAAGATCCTGTACTGCCTTCCAATAAATTTTCATGTTAGTAAATTAATAAAAGGAAATGAATACATGGGTAATAAGACAGAGAAGAGAAAAGTAAATAAAACACAATATTGAACAGTTTGAGACTAAGGATACCTGCAATAATCATTCAAAGAGAACTCTCTCCAGGGTGTATCATGATAATGCAAGGCAAGATAAAGATTTCGTGGGGGCGGCGGTCAGTGGGAAACAAAGCTGATTAGGTAGACTTTAAAGAATGTTAAAGTATAGTAACATGATGGTAGTCTATTTTACTCTATTTCTCTACATAAAAACCTAACAAGAGCACTACAGTGCAGGTGTGCATGTTACATAATCACTGAATTAGTGGACTGCTAAAAAGTTTCCCTTCCTTCTTTTATCTTCAACCTCTTTCCGCAAATATTTACTGAAAACTACGTAGGCAGCATACAAGGCTAGGAATAAGACAACGCTGCCGTGAGGGCTGCGGCTGGGCATGGCATTAGTGGTAGAGTGCTTGCCCAGCATGCCCTAAGGCCCCAGGCTCGAACCACAGTACCAGGGGAGGAAAACAGAAGATAAGGACTGTATGGTACGTTATGCCTAGTTGATGACTGAAACTTTATAATCCCAGAAGAAAACTCCCTCAGCTTATATTATCAGCACTGATTTAACTTTTTTATATACATTGTTTCCTCACTGCAATTTAAAGTAATGCATAGCTGCAAGATGGCATCAAATTTGTAGATTTATGATATTTTGAACACGTATTCATATCAGAAGCATGTATCCCTGAACTGCATTCTGAAAGACCTAGTCTCTTAAAATGCACTAAATGAAAGAATTTAGGGACCTGAAAAACTATAATTTTAGAATTGCACAGGACCTCTTAGTTTTAAAATATCTTACACTTCTGTCTGATCACACACACAAAAAATAATCCTGGTTGGGTAAAAAAGGAAAGTAAGAGTAATTCGAAAGTAGTTTGGGATCAGAAGAATATAACTAGCTTCTACAAAGCAATCTCAGATTTATAAAAACAGGTAACCTTGGGCAATTAACATTCCCAGGCCTCAGTTTCTCCATCTGTAAATTGGGAGTAACATACAGATAGCACTTACCTCAAAGGGTTGCTCTGAAAATGTTTGCGTTAAAACAGGTAAATCACACACTGTTTGATATATGCTGTTATTACTGTAGAAGCATTTTGCCAATACTTAGTTAGTAAATAGTATACCCTGACCAAAGTGAAAAACTAGCTCTAAGAAAGGGAGTCTTCAGAAGCAGAATGGATCAAGCAGTTAGTCACAGGATTGTGTCAGGACAGTGACCTAACTATGCATAAGACACAAGAGGTAAAACAAAGGCCATAACAAGCACGCATCTAATTTTAAACAAAAATATAAGAGGGAAGAACTAATGCTATATTTAACAAATTTATCTAACTTCCTGTAACTTCAATTGTTCAAACAAAGTGACATTAATAATAGAAAGTGTACTTCTTATGACATGGAATCTGGAGCCCCATCAATGGATTGTTCAGCTTGCATAAGTCACAACCGATTGGACACAGTCCCTGTGGGCATGCCATTTCATCCAGACTGGACGGTTCATTAGTCATAATTACTATAACTGTACAGCAGAGACTGCAGTTTTATCTCATCATACATCTTTGATCAAGCTGCTTCAATTCTGCTTCATCAGCATATGAAGTTACATTATTGGAGCTTTTTATTTTCCAATCGGTAATTAACATGGATTATGCTTTTTATCAAAACGTGTACTTGGTCTTCATCTTGAATGGTGAGGGCCCAAATCTGACCACTGTTTGACCTCTGCTGTTATAAAGCCACCTAAACACCATGCATCTTCAAATAAAATCCAGAATGTTACAGAGAAAATTAAACAAAGAGACGAACTGACCTGTGTTAAAAGCATAAGATGATTGCACTTATCTAAATTGAGACTAACCATATTTGCTGCAGCTTCTCATTAAACATTAAATCGCACACCAGAAGAACACATCATACATATTTATTGTTTTACACTGTCACTTTCTAAAGACTCATACCACAATTAGTGTTTCTCTTAAAATATAAGCTACAGAAAGAAATTTCCCATGAGCTTGAAGACAGTAATGTAGAAGATCACTCAAGAAGGTTAAAGAACAGATGGATAATAGATTGCACTGAACACTAAAGCATAACACACTTACTTCAGAACAGAAAATGTTGCCAAAACATGGTTCAAACGTAAAATAAAACTGATATGTCAGGAGTTTTCTTCTCCCAAGTTCTTTTAGCGAACAATAGGGGACTAACAGGCCTGTCTCGCTATGTTTTTGTCTCAGTATTTTCATGTGCAAAGTGTCCCCACTGTAGGCTGCAGGAACAATCATAATCGACAGTTACACGCGGGCACTGAGGCTGCAAAGATCCCAGAGTAATTAGTGTTGTCTGAATGCAATGACATCTGTGTTCTCATGGTTCTCGAGACATGTCAGCCCAATAAGATATATATGAAAAAATATGACAAGCATTGCAAATGCCCTTCTGAAAGGCCTTACACTTTTGGGAAAAGCTGAAGAAATAACACATGTCATCTTCTTTTTATAAGCAATATATTTAAGATTAAAAGATCTAAAAAGATCTTTTGAGTCATTCATTCTCTTTTTGTAACTATAAAGCATTTGCTTGGAACATAGCAATGTGCCATGAAAACAATCTGCTGCAAATTTGCTTTTTTTTAAAACTTAACACAAACAATTTTGTGCAGTGCAATGTATGTGTCCATTTCTACAAGTGACACAAAACCATGTCTTATTAATTAATATTTCTTGATATATTTATACTTTAAAAATAATATCTTAGTATTAGAAATAAAGTAGTTTATAATTTGTGGTTAAATGGCATAGAATTGTATTTTCGTTTTCCTAACAACAGCGTCTGCCAAACTTACCGCAATGAAGTCTTTGTTTTAGGGCACCTAACGCTGGTGCACCCTGGGTCTGCTGCTGAGCGTCTCTCACACTACAGCAGCAGGTCTGAGCACTTGCTCCAAGAAGGACATTAGTCATCATTAACAGGAGCACTGGCACCAAAGCTAAGTGCCTCCCCACAACGAGCAAGTGGCAATCGTCTTTCTCCTACACTGTCACTGCTGATTAGGGTTTTCTTTCATGAAAATTTAATTTGCTCCCTTTCTGCAGCTTTTTTTTTCATACTTGAAGAAACAATGTATTCAAGGCATGATTACAAATGAAGCAAAAGAAGCTCTACCTACAATCTACCTAGTGATACAGAGGTTGCAAGATCCTCAGGTTAAATCTTTTATTTACTCCAATGGAAAAATACAGGTTAAGTCAATGACTACTGAATGGCAGAAGAAAATGATCTTCAAAGGAATCTTGCTTTAAGAATCTCTAAGCCTCAAAAGGTGAGTAAAGGATTCCAATAAGGCCTCCCTACATATGAATTACATAATCTCAACGTCTTTAAGGTTGCAGCCCTCAAATAGCCTTTCACTGCATTTCAAATTTGTATTCTCTATTTCCTAAAAAAGGAAGACTGGAGCATTCACCCAGACATGTCACTACACTTCAGTATCTACACCTTCCCTATGAGCTAATGTGCTCGTTTCATTTTTTTAAAAGGGCTTTGTAAATGCACTGGACAAATGGAAATGATTCATGTGGCCACGCAGGACACTACATAGCTAGATGACACCACAAACTTAAACTCTGGTTCTGTACAACATCACAGTGTTAAACAAGATATCGTAACGATAAGTTATTTAAGGAAGTTTTAAAAAACATTTACTTTTCTGTTTTATTTCAATTTGTTTAAAGTTTTTTTGCAAAATGTAAGCATGTGGTAATTTGCAAAGATCCTGGTACAACTCAAACTCCCACTTCTACTTATAAATATTATCATCTTTTTATATTACTTATGTACTGCAACAAATCTGAGACTGGTTTAAATTCAAAATATCTCAAGATTATCTTTAGTTCATTTCAGTGCAAGAATACTTTTAGTCAAAACCTGTCACACTCTGTTGTTCACGTGAACATAAACTGTATCTTCTTTAAATGTAAATGGCCACGTGAAATGCTTTTAAGGCAAAAATCACTTACACTGCTTTTTAAAATTCAAAAGTAACTATTATTTATTAATCATTAAATCCTCTCCCTATTCCTCATTGTTTTATATGAAAAATAATATAAACTTATAGGTCAAACAGCAACTGTTTAGCTGCATTTCCAAATGGCTCAAGCCCCTCCTCATTGGCCTGCAGTTAAAGCATTTTAGAGGAGTGTAGGAATTTAAATGGATTTTGAGAGGCAATTTCCAGTGACTTCAATTTTATAACAGGGATATCTAGGATTAAATAAACAACTAACCTAAAATAAAAGTAAAACTATATCATAGTAACCTAGCATAAGCATCATTTTAGAGTATGTTTACAAATAATTGGCTCATTTCCATCCGTAACTAAGTAAATATACTTCTTAAATTTGCACATGCTCAAAAGTTAAGCTTTGACTTTCAGAGTTGCACAAACCTAGCCAAATCAAAACTTCAAAGAGTTATAATTACTGAGTCTGTTGCTAGATCTAGTACATGTTCAAGTAGAGAAGTGTAGCTCTACAACTTCCACCCCTCAACTTAAACCTCCAAGTCACTTGTCAGTTAAAGGTTGGGCAATTTATTGACTGCCTCTGGATGCATACTGTCAGTGCTGAAGGAAATATGAGGAGGGGCTGTCGCTACTGTTCTGGAGCTCATTGATAATGACATACCTGCCTCTGTCACCCATTACCCATACTACAAACTACTTAGACCTAACTGAAAAATCAATAGCCTACTTGCACTGGTTCCTGTGGCTGCCTCCTTTGATTGTCAGCTCCTGTCTAGGGTCAGCACTTACATGAAAGGGGCTGTGACTGCCTGATGCTTTCAGGACAACCTAACGATATGAAACTAGCCAACAGAACAGTAAATTCTGTCTCCCTGCCCTCCTCATCAATTAGGCTTTGACTAGGCTTGCCTGTAGAAACCTGACCTTTTAAGTTTAGGTGAATATGGACTAGCTGAACACACCATTGCCCTCAGCACTGAGCCAGGAAATCTACTGACAGGTTAAACAAAACAGAAGGTTGTAACTGTCATAATTTGCATTGCACTTTCACGCCAACAAGGGTGTTATCAGTAGGGGCAAGCCCTGGAACACACAACTCCAGCACCCTTAAGCCACGCTACTCATAAATTTTCAAGTGAAGTGAGATAAAACAAATTCACAAATAGTAATGCATTTCTCATCTCTAGGTCTTTTAGGTTTGCACTTTGCAAACCCGCAGAGTATCCATCAACAACTCTCTCGGTGGTCACCTGGCACTTCTAACTGCACTGATGAGGGGCATCCAGTGAACATAAAAGAAAAGCCAAAGTAACTCAACTATGCTGACTTAAATGCTAGTTTAGACAGAATTTATAATACGGCAGATTGATCGATGTCTCAAAAAGAGAACAATTAGATCTCAGTATGTTATCTTCTCTCGCTCACTGTCTTTCCTCCAAAAATATCCACAAGCTCAAACCAATAGTAAGTTATCACATAAGTGAAAGGAGGTGTTGAAATTACTTCCTACCAGGCTACTCTGATACAGCATCTTTTACAGTTTGAGAGAAAACTAAGAACATCTGTAAAATAAAAGATGTTAACACTTTTATGCTTGTCAGATCTTCTGATGAAAGTACAATGCAAATTCTGATGAAAACAAGTGAAAAGCATGAGAAAGTAATATAAAACTTTCCTTAGTGACTCATGTTTTGAGAACCATTTCCCAGCTTGGATCTATCTTTTAGGATAATATGAACTGGGTAATACCATAGCTGCTTTGAGCAATAGAATTTCTCTAAGGAGAAGATTAGCCATTTTTAAAGTGAATTGTAAACTTCAACTTACTGTGGCTTCAAGAATATATAATCTTTATGAAAATATCCAAAACACTGAGTCTGTTCAACATTTCTGGAAAGCTAACTTGCTGACCTTGTTCACACTCTTCAGACAGACAGACAGAGATATAGTAATATATAAATGCTTCTTTCAATAAATTTATGATCCAACTCCTTTCAATAATTAGTATATTCTTAGAATTTCTTCCAAGTCACTACCTTGTTGTCCTTTACTACTGTTTCCAAAATTTGTAATTTTTGGCTAAAATCTAAAACAATATCTAAATTCATTCTTATTTATGATCTTTTCATGTTAAAAACTTTCACATATGCGTGTTAGAGCAGCACTGGAAGGTTAAACTTTCATAGAAAGATTTCTATTGAAATACACTAATAAGATGTCAACAATTACAGTGACGTTATGGTAAAAAAGTTTAGACTATTGCATCCAGGAGAGAGAGAAGAGATTGCCTCATCCAAACCCTTCACTTAGTAACAGAAAATAACAGGGAGACATGGGGCCTTGACTGAGGTCAGAGAATCAGAGAAACCCTCCCTGCACATCACCCTTACTCTAATTCATAACATTTTGAAGAAAGAAACATGGGGTCTTGGCTTAGAGAGCCAAGCCAAGATGAAAATTCAGAGGTTTTCGTTTCCTAGGTTGATGTTCCCTGTTGATACTCTTACACTGGCTCATTTTATGTATCCAGATAAGCTATAGGACAAGAAAAACTTTGTATTTTTAAAAACTACACAGATTGATATCACTCATTTTAAACTGATACTATACTTTGTGGACAGTTTAGATTCATTTACAGAAAAGACTAGATAACTTGGAGAACACTTAACCAAAAACTTACCATACAACAAATAACTTCGAAATAGAAGACCTAGTTAAGTCTGGAACGCTTTACTGACCCAATACAATGATTAACTATGCATCTGGTAGCCTGCAGGTCCTTGGCATGTACCTAGCTGATAGCAGAGTGAAAGGGCATGGACAGTGTCTGGTCCCAGCAAACAAATCACTCGCAACCAGTCATAGCCATAGATCAAAGATTTTCTACTCTATCTAGATTGATTTAAACCTGCTAACTTAGATTTTGTCTACAGAAAAATCCTGTTAGAAAATAAGAGAATAACTTTTTAGGATCCAAAGATAAAGAAAGATAGAAAGGGAAAATTAAAAAAAAACAAAAAAACTCAAACTGGCAGAACCTTGATATCCCTGGGTTAAAACAGCTACTTTATATCCTAGCTTTTTTTCGATGGTTAAAGAAGTTTCCATCCCTTAGATCATCAAATATTATTTCATTTATATCATACAGATGTCATCTATACATAGATTATAGCCAATGAAGGAGTTTTGTTGTTGTTTAACCATCACAAAGAATCAGAGAAACCCTCCCTGCACACACCCTTACTCTAAATCATAACATTTGGAGAAAGAAACGGGCTAGATTTTTGATGTTTCTATTAAGAATAATACGCATTCACTAAAAATGCCCTGTAATCTGAAGAGAGGATAGATGCCAAATTACTACCAGTAATATGGACGGAGTTCTGTAAGAACTCCATAAATATAAATATTTTAAAATAAACTAAGCTGTTTTAAGTACAACAAAAATCTACTGAGAGGATATGTTTAACTGATAATTTTGAACACAAAATGTGCCATATGACCTGCCAGGCTTGAGAGTGGCACAGGAAAAACAAAAATTTAAAAAAAAAAAAAAACGGGGGCTGGGGATTTAGCTCAGCGGCACAGCGCCTGCAAGGTCACGAGTTCGGTTCCCGGTACCGGAAAAAATAAATAAATAAATAAATAAATAATAAAAAAAAACTTCTATGATCTGAAGAAACAGAACACACTTTCAAGCCTCACATTTTTAAATACG
>NW_004955471.1:5290115-5296185 GCF_000276665.1 Chinchilla lanigera
ATTTAGCTCAGAGGCACAGCGCTTGCCTGGCAAGCACAAGGTCGTGAGTTCGGTTCCCGGTACCAGAAAAAATAAATAAATAAATAAATAAATAATAAAAAAAAACTTCTATGATCTGAAGAAACAGAACACACTTTCAAGCCTCACATTTTTAAATACGCATAGCTCAGTAAGGCATACCCTCTTATCGACAGTTCTGCTCATCTGTTTCATCAGTGTCTGGCACTGATCACAAGCGATGGAGAAATGCATATGTGGATGACTAAGATTCCAAGAACCACACTGTACCTAAGTCTAAAGTACTGTCTTCATAAATAAAGGATATTACACCTCTTTAAAACAGCAAGTCAACTTTGATTTTCCTTAGCAACAACTTCAGTACTGACTAATCCTGGTTTCCCTGCCTATCTTCTGGAAGTTGAAGAGAGGCAAAATTTGGTTCTCTAGGTAGAAGTATCACAAAGAGTAATCCACGTATTATACAGTCATCATGTAAACAGCGAAGAGTTGGCTCTACTAAATGTACCTTTCCATCTGAAGATTACAGTGAAAGAAGTTATGAAGGCAAAGTTATTTGGCAGCCAAATTTTAAATATTTCTCTCATAGCATATTAATAAGTTCAAATTGTTAAAAAATTAATGGAAGGAAAGGAAAAAGAAATAAGAACCTTATTCTAACTTTTTTGAACAATTACTTGTATGTTGAAGTAAAAAGAATGTGATCTTTATAGTACAAACACATGTATATTTGTAAGAAACAGAAATTATTTCTTGGTAATACCAAATGGCATATGCCAACATAAATGAGAATATAACAAGCTCCATGAAATAGTTTTTGAAAAATCCTCACTACATTAACTTGGAAAGTCATAAATTCGCATGCCCTAGCTCAGCAATACAATTATATTTACTTTTCATTAAGGCTAAAAGCTTCCTTACTTCCACTTTCCTCAGCGTAAGTTTCTTACTCTCTCATTGTGTATTTCGGTAAAAATCAAATTATGTATAATTTAATGTAGTACACATTGATACAGTTATTATTCAGCTTGGGGAGAAAAACTAACATTGTATCATACTTTTAACTTTTTCATCCTCCTAAATAATACATGAATTATACACATGAAAGTCTAATTAGGGGCAAACATCACTAATCGCATGCACAGTGTTATCTAGAGAACTTCAAGCAAACTGAAAATGTCCATGAAACAGAACTCATCCAAAGTACATAAGAACATTCTATCTTTTCAGTACAGTTTCATAGGCTTACTATATGCAAAGTTAAAGCTGTTGCTTTACCTGACATAATATCATCTTAAACTCAAACTGCTCAAATGAGAACAATACCCTTGGGATACCAATCAAAGAGATTACAAGTTTTTTAAAGGCTATTTTGCAGGAGAGGGAATAAACTTTGTTTAACAGCATGCCTGACAATTTAAAATTATTAATAAGTACTACAGTGAAGTATTCAAGGCAAACATTCAATTACTGGCTATTCTAGATTGGTTCCAGAATAATTATCATCAATAGCTTACAGACAATTTCTGTGACACTTCAGAGTTTTGGAACATTGGGTCAGTTGACAGAATAATAAAAGAATAACAACCAAAGAGAATCTACTTTGACTTAATATGCTACGTAGAGCATAACAGGGACGAGAGTTAAAACCTCTTAGATATAGTTACATATACTTCAATAAATTTCATTAACTAATACAGTAACAAATCATGTGTGGGCTATTTGCTTTTCTTTCTGTTTTCACTGTGACAGTTTTTTAATTCAGAGAATTTAATAGTATGTTATTTCCAATTTACAATCTGATCAAAAAGTTCTCTTTTTAAAAAAAAGCAAGCATTTTTATGTCAGCTCCTCGAATATATAAAAACTAAAAACTCAGCAACTATACAGATGTTTCAAAGATTTCAGAGGATAAAAATATAAAAAGGTAAACATGTAGCCCTTTGTTTTCTAAAAAGTAAAGTCCTCTAGAAAGGTTTTTTTAAAATAAAAGTAAATAATTTAATCATTCTTGAATGGCTCTGAGATGTGTCCTGGAAAACAAAATTCTATCTAAAATCTGTGTACTTCTTAAGAAAGGCTGCATATTCCTACAAACAACAAAATAATAGAGACCTTTTAAGTCTCACTAATCTGATAAAGTAAAAAATGCACTGCAGTTTAACTTAGTAAATACATGCCCTAGTAAAGATCAGCACAAAGTAAAACATCTTAAAGGTTCTGCCTTCTCTGCAAATGTACGCAGGATGATAACTGTCAGCTGAACAGAAGCAGTGATTTCATCCACTGGTTTGGATTTGCTTCTGAGAAACACAACATGAACTACTGAATCATTTCTTTTCAAATCCATGCATTCTCTGCGGCAGTTCCAGCTTCATCAGCAGTGCAGGAATGTATAAAATGACAGGCAAAGGGCATTAGTTTCCTTTTTTCCTCCCATACTAATGGAAGGTAAGACTCTTTCTCAAACCATTGAAGTTGAGGCTGTTTAAGTCTGTGTTAAAAAGAAAATATAACTGGGTTCCCCACATAAGGAAGTTTCACAATTAGGTTATTTACTATATTTCAAGGCAATTTTGAGCAAATTGAGTCCTGTAGTGTCTTAGACTAGAATATCATAAGGTTAGCTTTCTAGCACAATTGCCCGTTATTCTTCAATTGTTAAGTATTTTCACGTTTTAAGTGCTCTGTACATTCAGTGACATATTTTAGCACCATTTTGAGTCCTTACTTATGAATAAAATTTGAAATATAAAAATTTGATTCTTTTGAAAATATATTTACGTTTTAAATTTTCATGTCTTTGTACTCATAAGGGCCTCAGCGAAAGAAAAATAAATTAATAATTCAAAGTTCATTTAATCATAATCAAGTAAAAACAATATAGTTAGTAATCTGGCTCCTTATCTGGACCTTAAACAATTCACCTTTCTTTAAAAAAACAAAAAACAAAAAACAACAAAAACAAAGCAGAACAGCTCTTGCTGTACCCTGGCTCCACTTGGAAAAGAAACTGGGCAGTTTTTAGACTAAAGCTTTAACTATGCACACGCTTTATACAACTAAAAACATGCCCACCTCACATCATCATTCACATTTCTGTAAAACTTCCTAGTGTGCTGGAGGAGAAGGGAAAGACCAGGGGAGTCTGAGGGCTCTAGGCTGCCCAAAATCCAAAACAAAAAACTTCCAATCTCTCCCTGATGATGTCTGCCTTCCCTTTTTAGGAAGGAACGCATCCCAAAGCCACCGCTCCGGGCAGGAGCACGCTGATGTTGGCACAGCCTACACCAAACAAACAAGATGTTAAACAGTCAAATAAAATGTCCCGCAGCCTCCCTAATGAATTTGTCAAGGACCATCAGATTCCGCGCCCCCTCCTTTGCCTCATTAACTCAAGTATGATGAGACGGATTATAACAAGAGAATACAGATCAATCGGTCTGCAGACTTGAAGTGGCTTTTAGCCTCTACAGTTTCTTTCTCTCACTTGGTCTCCTTTAACAGAGCACGGTATCCGCCGCAGAAGGCGCTCCCACTTCGTTTTAATACACCATCAAGGAGCTGCTGATGGACTTCTACACTAACATACATAAAAGCGGAGGTGACAGGGGCTCTTCAATTACAGCCTCCGCGGATACCGTTTCCCCTTCAATTATTCCACCAGAGGAAAAGAGGCGCGGCAAACGCAGCTGAAGCTGCTCCCGGGCGGAGGCAGCCCAGGGAGAGGTGGCGGGAGGGGCGAGCATTATTTGCTGGAAGTGTTTAAGTTTATTGCTCGAATGATGTTTCTAATTAGTACCGCGGCAATAAATTAAAGTCGCCTTTGTTTAGCTGATTTATTATTTACTAGAGCATCTAACTTAGACAGAGTAAATTGGTAATGAATTGTTTTTAAATCAAAACATTTGTAACGTTTTATCATCTTTCAGCCTTACGCTAACGTGGAGAAATGCGGGGATCGGGGCGTCCCCGGCGGCAGCGCCGAGGAGCGAGGTGTCCAGAGCGTGCGAGAAGCCCCGGCTGTTTGCAAACACTCTCCGGCGCGGCTCGGGCCACGGCTCTGGCAAAGCAGAGGCGACGAAGATGCCGCCACTGAGAGGATGGGGTCTGCTCAGCCCCTCCAGCCTGGCCACCAGTCTCCGCCCAAAACCTGCCCGGGAAGGGCTGCTCTGGGCCCTCTCCAGCTGGTCCCCCAACACCCCGTGGAACAGTGCCCCTCCTGCCCCAGCCGCCTCCCCCAGAGCACCAGTGTGACCCGGCGGGGAAGAGCGAGTCAGCCGCGGAGAGGAGCGTGGCTGCCCCACGCGCAAACCCGCGGGCGCCGCCGCCCAAGTCCCGCCACTCAGAGAGGGCACTGAGGCGCTTCTGAGTTCGAGGTCCGCATAGCTTACTTACAATTGTTCTTCCCAGGTCCTCCTCACTAAAGATAGGTCGTAAGCAATGAATCCGGCTTGATTATGAAAAGAAAAAAACCCGCACATATTCTTTAGCAGTAGGGACTTTGACCAGGAGAGGAGTGACAAGCCGCCAGCGGTCCGCAGGGAGAGTAAGGAAGGACCGAGAGCTCCAGGTGTTTGACACCAAGAAGATGGAGAGAAATTAACTTTCCCTATGAAATTGAATTCAGGTTCACTCGGGAGGGGTTTAAGAGAGCAAAACAAGCACTTCTGAGGGGTTCTGTAAAAGCCACCCTGTCGGGATGTGCAGAAAGAAGGCTCTGCCTAAATGGCTTCATAGATTTTTTACTTTTACTACACAACCCAAGTTTGGTATATTATATCCCAAATCAAACGAAAACATACCCCTCTACTTGAACGTCTTAAAACGACTCAGAATCCACACACCTCAGGTTCAAAGATCAAGTCTCCATAGTAAGCAAATCAGAAACAATGTTATAGCTTTGTCTCCTCCAAAAGTTCTGTAAGGCTACTGCAGGTAAAGCCCGTTAGGGATAACACATACATACATTAATAAAGGCACATGCATGTGTTCCACTGAAATGCCAAAGCAGTGAAACAACCTGTGTAATCAATAACAGGATAGTGACGGATTTTTGTAGCAATGAAGTTTTTTAGAAGCAAGAGCCAATTATGAAAATAAAGTCATTTTACAAATGAAACTGTCCTGTCTGACAGTATGGTCAAAATTAAACTAACATTAACATATTAAGAAAACTTTAATTCAGGCTCACATTCACTTCCCTCCATTATTCACTTAGTTTAGCACAATTTTACAAGGTTATTTTAACTTACAAGTATATCCTGCCAAATTCCACCATATAAATTCACACTATTTCTCTGCATACACATACTTTCTCTCTGGTAACTGGTGAGTTCTTGTAACGATAAAATAATGACATTAACTATATTTGAATTTAATTATGAAATAGTTATCAAAAATGTGCTTGGACTAGTTATTGTCCTGCCCCGTGTTTTCAACAGCATATGGAAATTACTGACAATGGATTTATGGCTATAAACCCTCAGCCTACGTCCACCCCCACACGCTGGTGCACACACAGCAACTGCTCTGGCTCTCAGCGACAAAGGGAGGGAGAAGACAAGGGAGGAGGATAGTACTAGAGGAAAAGACCTACGAAAATTAGGTCCCTTCCCAAGTTCCCCTTCCTCCGCCCATATGCCTTCAGGCCAAAGTAATTTTGTTAGACTTTGCACCTTCTCCTGCACAATATTGAGAGAATTTTCTTTAAAAAGTGAACCTTTGTGAACCACTGCTACTCTCCCTCACGTGACTCCGGCCATTGCCAGGAGAACCCTTCTTCTCTTCTGTGCAACCGAAAGAGAGAGGGGAAGAGGGGGCTGCAGAAAGTGTGCGAGCATTTGACTTCTGCTATCTCCTCCTATCTTCTTACTTCTCTCTTTACCCCCTTCCTTTATCAAGAGGCTGCTACCGTTCGCCAAGCGTGCCTGTCTTCTCTCTCGGATTGGCCAGAGCACTGACAGCTCGGATGGGGATTGTAGGAACTGAAGCTCCACCCCCTCATGATGGCCCTGGGGCCATTCATAAACTAAATAACTCCAGGAAACAG
>NW_004955471.1:5296285-5331626 GCF_000276665.1 Chinchilla lanigera
GAGAGGGAGATCTGAGGGGGAGGGGAGAGATAGAAGGGGAGGGGGAGAGACGACTCAGAAAGTGGCATCTGCACAAGAAACCTACAGGAGAGTAAAAACCCTGGATCTTTGTAACTACGCGCCAGATGCAACGCAAGCAACGACTTCGTCACACTAAAATAGATTTTGTGAGGGCCAAAAGTATAAATTACGAAGCAGAAATGAGTATCAAACAACTTCCAGCGGTTTGCACCTAGGGAAAGACAAGAAGAACTCACTAGGACCAAACCAACTCAATCCAAACAACGCCTCCAGTAGGAAAAGAGAAAAACTGCGCCAAGCCGAGCTCTGAGTCGACAGGAGAGCAGCGCGCGGAGCCGGCGGGGGCTGCAAACCTCGCGCGCGCCGGACTGGGCTGCACTCCGCCGCCGCTCGCTGGACGTTAATTACATCCTGCACTTCCCGACTGGGGGCTGCTGCGGAGGACCGCATCACCCCCACGGGCTGAAGACGCCCTAGCAGCGCGGGAGAGAAGTTTTTAAAGAATGAACCACCGAATGCTTGGCTTTTATTTTTAAATTTACTTTGGCACTTAAAAGACTTCATCCCCAGATAGCTGGGCAATCTCGGCTGCAGACTTAGACGTCTTGGTAACTTGAATTTTTCTCTCTCCTCTCCCCTCAACCTCCCCTGCACAAGGTTATCTTTATTTTACTTACAGAAGAGAAAGCCCTAAAAAGGGTCCCTGCGGGACCTTCCCCCTCCCGCCATCACCTTCTGCAGAAGAAAATAGGGTTTCCAAAGCGGGAAAGGAAGAGGCCGGCCGGCTACAGCGCCAGCCAGCCGGGCAGCCCAGGTGGGAAGCGGAGAAAGTGGGGCTCAGGGAGGAGCGCACCGCCTCTTCGGAAGCCGCAGGGCCACCACCAGCGCGTGAGCCTTGGATCCCTCAACGTACTGCGAGACGCCGGTGTACAGCCCGGACCTGTGCCCCAACATGATCGCCGCGCAGGCCAAGCTGGTCTACCAGCTCAATAAGTACTACACGGAGCGCTGCCAGGCGCGCAAGGCGGCCATCGCCAAGACCATCCGAGAGGTTTGCAAGGTGGTCTCGGACGTGCTCAAGGAGGTGGAGGTGCAGGAGCCCCGCTTCATCAGCTCCCTCAGCGAGATCGACGCGCGCTACGAGGGGCTGGAGGTCATCTCCCCAACGGAGTTCGAGGTGGTGCTCTACCTGAACCAGATGGGCGTCTTCAACTTCGTGGACGACGGCTCGCTGCCTGGCTGCGCGGTGCTCAAGCTGAGCGACGGGCGGAAGCGGAGCATGTCCCTGTGGGTCGAGTTCATCACGGCGTCCGGCTACCTCTCCGCGCGCAAGATCCGCTCGCGCTTCCAGACGCTGGTGGCCCAGGCGGTGGACAAGTGCAGCTACCGGGACGTGGTCAAGATGATCGCAGACACCAGCGAGGTCAAGCTGCGCATCAGGGAGCGCTACGTGGTGCAGATCACGCCGGCGTTCAAGTGCACGGGGATCTGGCCTCGCAGCGCGGCACAGTGGCCTATGCCCCACATCCCCTGGCCCGGCCCCAATCGGGTGGCGGAGGTCAAGGCCGAAGGGTTCAACTTGCTCTCCAAGGAGTGCTACTCGCTGACCGGCAAGCAGAGCTCAGCGGAGAGCGACGCCTGGGTGCTCCAGTTCGGGGAGGCGGAGAACCGCTTGCTGATGGGCGGCTGCCGGAACAAGTGTCTCTCGGTGCTGAAGACGCTGCGGGACCGCCACCTGGAGCTGCCAGGCCAGCCCCTCAACAACTACCACATGAAGACCCTGCTGCTGTACGAGTGCGAGAAGCACCCGCGGGAAACGGACTGGGACGAGGCGTGCCTGGGCGACCGGCTCAACGGCATCCTGCTGCAGCTCATCTCTTGCCTGCAGTGCCGCCGCTGCCCGCACTACTTTCTGCCCAACCTCGACCTCTTCCAGGGCAAGCCCCACTCGGCCCTGGAGAGCGCTGCCAAGCAGACCTGGAGGTTGGCCAGGGAAATCCTCACCAATCCCAAAAGCCTGGACAAACTATAGGGTGCTGGGCACCGCTTGAAAAGCGTGCTCTCTCACATGCAATGCACCGCTCAGCGACGCACGGCGGAAACTCTGGACACAAACTTTTATGTAAGTCACCTGGAGCAGGCAGGAATCGGCGGCAGACCTTCCTTAATTAAGAAGCGAACAAAAGAGAGCAGACCAACCAAAAAATCACATTCTTGCACAAAAGTGATCGTTTTCTTACAAACAATGTGAATTTAAAAGGTCACACAAAAAGAAGCAATCGGGCTTTGCCATCACAAAATGAAACCCAAGGTACATTTTCAAATCAATGTATACTAGTTGCCCTCTTTTCCTCCTTTACCCCGTGTCCGTTCTCTCTCCCTCTCCTCCTCTCTCTCGTTTTTTTTTTTTTTTTTTTTTTCGGTTGCCTGAATGTTGTCACCAAGTGAAAAATTTATTTAACTATATGTAAAATTTCTCTTTTAAAAAGTTTTGCTGATGTTAAATGTATCTCAGTGCCAATGTCGGATTGTGCCCTCCCTCTCTTGCACCTCTACCCTCATATCCTAAGACGTCTTGTTGAAAACAGTAATAAAAATAATACTTTACATTGTACCGACTGTTTGTGGGTTGTTCTTAAATGAAGGCAGGTGAGACCGATTGCTTTAATTCACAATGTAAAAGGTGAACTTGAGAACTAACTAAATGCAGGAAGCTTCATGAACTTTGAGTAGCAAATTTTAAAATTCAGCATGTTTTGCAGAAGTAACTGTATAAATTCCCACAAAAATCCTTAGAAAACACAATATTCATTTTTCTCATTTATAATGTGTATTTGTTCTATAGATTTTAAGATTAACATTTCATATTTGCAAAAAGTAAACTATGTGGAAGAATAATTTCACCCTAATTTTTAAAATAAAAATTTTCACATTTAAAAATTAAGAGATTTACTTTTTTATGCCATAATTTTTTTTTAAATCCAACACAAAGGAAATTTTTATGGATCTTTTCTGAATAGTTAACAAAGTTGATATTTGTCTTCAACCACTTGTCTTCTTCAACCTCTGAATAAAATTTTAACAACTAAATCAGCCACTCTGAAAGATAAAATTGGTACAGCAATATGCTTCTCCAGCAACTAATAGAAACAATTTACATTTATGAATAACTTCAGTTTTTAAAGGACTTAATGATAAATGTCAGATCTATGATCATTTTTATCACATTTCAAGAATTATTCTGAAACTGCATAGAGACACTTCAAACAGAGAAGGTCTTCATACCGTTTTTATGACCATAGAAAATTTGTCTCAAGAATTTACTAATAGGAAAAGTACCCTCCTTCTCTCTTCCTTCTCTTTCTGCTTTTCTAAGGGAACAATCCAACTAACTCATTTCAATGTTTCAACTTTGACAAAGGTTTCTTTTTAATTCAAGGAAATAACTATTTGGAACATAGTAAAACTGAAAGTACCCTAAAAGAAATGGTTTGTCTTCTTTTGTTGAAAAGAAACCTATATATTCCATTAGCCTTGCTATTCTGAGGCACAGGTACAGAATATGGCAGATGTTATCTTTAATATGTAAATGGCATTTTTGAATTAGCCTAGTTTTTAATTTATTGAAAAACAAACATGAGTGAAAGGTGTAGAGAAAAACACTCTAAAAGGCTATGCTCAGGTCAGAAGTTGTGTGGGGGTGCGTGTGGAGGATGAGCAGTAGGACTGCAGGGATGGGGGAAACACAGGAGAGCTACTCAGGGCCTGCAGCCTGCTCACTCCATAAAGAAGGCTCACACTGTAGGATTTCCTGGTTAAAGTTCTCTAGTAAAATAGTGTTGTGTTAAACACATAAGCTTTAGTCTTATCAGTTCTGAAATCATCCCCACCCTTTCAATGTATATTATATCTATTTTTCTGGTCTCTCTTCCTGTGGATATAAAACAAACTCACTAATTCAGAACACTCACTAATTTTTTAAAATAATAAAACAAGTTTATTCTCTGGGGAAAATGTGGCCTGAGTTTTAAGAACATTTCCAAAGCAAGCAGTAGGTACTTGCATGAAATAATATACAGGCACAGTATTTCATTTTAAAGAAAAAAATGCTATCTTAAAATGATCATTTTTTTCAATCAAAAAAGTATTTATAATATTAGAAACAGAACTTTCTCCAACTAGTCCATGAAGGAAGGTAAAAAGCAAAAACAGCTGAAATTCAAAATCTTTCTTCCCACTTATTTAATGCAGTACCTGGGGGAAGAAAATCACAACAGCAGCAAAATGTTATTTACAGGATACCTTAAAGCATCAGGTCTCTATCAAATAAAAAAATCTTGCAATAATCGCTGGGAAAAAACTTTAAATATGAACCAGCAAGAGCTTTAATTTATGAGACATTAGGTAGGGTGCAGTTACACAAACAATTTCTATGATTAAGCTACAAAAGCCCATATTTCACAAGCAACAGAGAGAAAATTAATGTAAAGATGCTGTGGAATAAGATCAGAGAGAAATGAAAGTTATAGCTTTCCCTGAGGAGCAAATAACTTCAAAGAACCTACTCACAAAGATCGGCAAAGGTTTTAATTTTCAGAACAATTCATTAGACACCTTTAATTTAGATTTTCGACTTTAAGCCACATATATCCCAAAAGCATAACAGAATATTCTGAATTAAATCTCAGCCTTTCTTAAATTCACAAACTACCAGAAATCCAGCAGTTTAAGTAATTTTCATAGCCTTTCTTGCCTAAGGAAATTAAAACACATTTTCAGACATCAACAGAGCAGAAAAAAAATTTCTAGGTCATGTAATCTCAGAATTAAAGTTCTTTCTACATTGGATTAGCTGAATTATCTAGCTCAAAAGAATCAGTTCCTTCCTGGCCTTCCAGTCACACAGTCCAGCAAGACCTGTCTCAATACGGGCAAAGCTATAAAAAACAAAGTGCTGGCATCATTCATAAGACAAAAAATGACTTGTTTGTTAAGCATTTGCATGATATCGTAACATTTTTATCAATGAAATGTTTCTAAATCACTGAAGTTTAATAATTCACATATAATTTCAAAACCAAATAACTTTCTACTAATACAGAATATGTGTGCAAAAGTGTATATGTGTACACACACAACCAGTAAAATAAATTGTTCCATTTTTAAACTACTACTTTTTTCTATAGGTTATTTTGCTTATTTTTAAAGAAACTGTTCCAGAGCACATTCTGAAAGAAATGTAATTATGGCTTTATGATGGTTAGGAGACACAAATGTTTTTTAGTGAAAATCAAGTTGCCAAGGTCTGAAAAGTAATCAAAAATACATTTTAAAGGGGAAATTACATTTCCATTTAAGAATAGGAAATTATGCAGTGCCTTGTAAAATCTACTACAGGTAATGGGAAACAGAGGTATCACACACACGCGAAACATGCCTGCGTGCAGGACAGACTAGTAAGTCATGGGAACAAAGCAAGGAGAATGATAGATTGGTATTACATTCAGAAAACATAAAGACTAAACAAAATAATTCCACTCTCAATCTCACTGAATTTTGTAACTTAATTCACCCTGGACCTTTCACAGCAAAATATACTTATAGACAATGTTCCCCAAGGTCCCCTTCCTAACAAAGAGATAATGATGAATGCAATTAAATGGAAACTGTTTTTTAATCTAAATGAATGTCAGTACTCTAACTAAATGGTAAAGAAATCATAAGCTAGAAAATAACGTACAACTGCCTTTCATGTAAGCAGAGGCAATTCACCAAGAAATTCACATTAAGTCTGTGAAATTTTACCAATGCCAATCCTACCACACAGCAGCCCAACATCCCATAATATAAACAAATGAAACCCCCTCCTCATCTTCTCACCTTGGGGTCCATTTTCTTGAAGTTAGGATCCTCTTCATCCACCTCAAAATAGAGTTCAGAGGAGGTGACCGAAAGAGTGCCCTTTACTACAACAGAAGGGGCCACAAGCTGAGCTGGTGTGCTCAGGCTAACAGGACCTGCCAAGAGAAAGAGACAGGCCATATGACTTGGAGTCACATTTTTCAAAACATCAAATTTGACCAGAAATTTCATTTAATATTTAGATTCTCACTTCTAGTTCCAAATTACCTATTAATTCCTTCTACACTGCCATATTCTGCCCACCCCAAATCTTCCTCTGAAAATGCAAAGTCAGGGTTCTCATACTAGAAGATTTATAACAGGCGAGTAATGATGATGCTAAACTAGGATGCAATTATTTTATAAGGGATGTGTGCAGCTTTGGTCTCCTTTCTAGGTTAGGTTAAGAAGGTGGCTCTCCCTAAATAAGTGCATCCACATTCCATTTAGGAAACAAGCCTCAGGCTATCAAACAACGTGGAATAATAACCAGGAGTAAGGGAGCCTCAATAGGCTTCCAAGGCCAGAGGTGAACTTCCACTCTCGCTGGGGCTGGAGTGAAACAGTCACTAGCTTATTAGTGAAGAGGGGAATTCTCTGATAAACTATATTCTCTGACGAAGATTTTGTGTTAGTTTGACACAAAGCCTCTTCCATAACAACTTTACCCAACGAAAGACTGGTAAAAATACCTCTTCTCTAAGCCTTCCACTCCACTGTTAAATATTGTTCAAGGCTTCCAAATCTAATATTAGTGTAGTTCAGGGACTCTGGGAGTAAACAGCTGGAGGGTGGGTTTCCAAGTGAATGAATTTTTATTGGAATAATCAAATCTCCACAGGGCTTATCAAAGAGACAAATCAGACTGCTACTAGAAACAAAAGATTCACTACAAATAGAACAGCGTAAAGTATACCAGAGACAAAAGTACAAGAACTGAAAGCAATAATTATACAACATACAAACATTTATATAGAAGGGATTTATGATTCCATGTCCATTAGTCATTGTACATATCTTATAGAAGAAAAAAATAGCCAAAGAGAAGATTGGCGCTTGTAGTTCTGAATTAATACAGTGCCTCAACAAGGTGCACCTATGCAGGTAATCAATGGGTGAATAAGTGTTTCAAAATTCAGATGAATTGACATTTCCATCGACTGTTAGAAGGGTGATGGTCCTTAATCTCACATCAATCTTAATGTGTGCCAGTAGGACAATAGAAAGGATGCTCTGCGGAGATCAGAGCGGGTTTTGCCCTCTATTCCCAATGTACAAATACATTGTGTTTGCAGATGGGCAGCAGATAGCTGCAGAACAGCCATGATTTCCCAAAGCTCATCCCTATAAATGGATGAAATAAGCAGCTATGTGTTCTTTTGCTGTCTCCTTTTGCCCTCTGTACATTAGCATGTAATCCTGAGAAGAAATAACATTTTTTCAATCACTCACAGACATTCAATTATAGGGTAAGCAGACAGCTGCAGGAGTCAGGGCAGCCTAGGTCCTACAGAAGACCCCTGACAATTTCCACTTCATTTCTAACCCACACCACTTTATTAGTGTGGATTACTTCTTAATCCTATTGCCATTGTCAAGATTATATAATTAAACTCCCCTTTCACCTCTATTACTGTATGAATGTATTACTAATAGCAAGAATAGAGGCAAAATAAGGTAGAAATACGAAAGTGGATGTTAAAGAAAAGACTTGAGAATAGCAGCATCCACCTTACTTTCCACACCCACTCCAAATCCCTTAACAGTATATTCCAATTAATTTTATTTTACAGAGAGGTTTATGGCCATCAGAGAGGACAACCTGCTTCTACTTTTGCTTTCATTATCAAGTTGCAAGGTAGCACAGGTTGCAGATGTCACCAAATAAAAGCTTTCTAATGTCTTTTCTCTTAAAATCATCACAATGGAAGACTATAATTTTGAGCTAAAGATATGACAGTCCCTCAGACTTGCCTCCTTGAGGAATAGTCACGGGCATTAAAGGAAAAAAAGACATTTAATGAATAACTAAATTTTCAGGCTAAGCAAGAGAATTTTTCCCATAAGAGAATTAAAGCTGAGAATCTGCAGAGTAGGGATCAAAATTCCTACATCAGGCAAAACATGTGAATCCTGAGAAAAGCCTCGGCATTCTTGGAATTGATTTTCTGAGTGCATTAAACGCATATGCAGTAGGCTCACTCAGACTTGTGCATCAAAGCAAATAGTGTATCTGCCTCCAAGCCTTATTTATAAAACAACTGGCAGAATTTCACTTATGACCTTCATTTTATAAAAGTTGCTTACTCCCACAGGATGGCTAAAGCAATTTTGTTATTGCTTCAATTTTGCTGCCTTGAAACTTTTTTCCTTCATCATTGAAAATTACACATAAAAGAAAAAAGATGAAGAATGTAAGAAGACTGAACAGAAGAAAATAAAGAAACAATAGAAAATGAGAGAGGGTGTTGTGAAGGAGAAAAACAATCTCTAATTAATGTAGTTTTGGGAGTAGACTTGGTAGTCATGGTGGTCACAGCTGAAAAGGTAAATAATTAGGTGCTCATTGTCCCAGAGCCAGCTGAAATATCTGCACAACCGCTGAATTACCGGCAAGATTCTCTAAATCTTTCTCATCCACGGATGACAGAGTGTCATCATCGCCTTCCAGGAGGACCTCGTTTTCTGAGTTCTGATTTCCTAAAGGCTGGCTCTTGATGGACTGTTTTCCTTTAGCAAGGATATCTTCATCTGCAGCTGAAATGAGAAGGAAACAAAGCTGTCCATCAGCACTGGGAGAGTACTCTGGCAGAGGGGCAGGGGCTGAGGTGAGGGCAGGTGGCCAGAGATGGTCGATCTTTTATACACAAGTCATCCACAGTTGAGAAAGTGACTGGGATGGCACACATGGCGTTCTGACAAACTTGATTCCCCAAGCTAGTGTAATGTTACCCTGAACAAGCGCCCTAATCCCATTAAACCTGACCCCTGCACTGCTCACCGAGCCATTTATTTACTTATAGTTAGGGCAGGAGAGGGTTCCAAAGCAACACTTATTTTTTGAAATTCGTTAGTAGAAAATATCAGAACCTGAATTTGGAAACATTGATTTAACAGCATAGAATTCATTCCTCTGAATAATATTACACCAACAGACATTTCGAAATGGCTAGGGAGTGGCTGTGGAGGAGAATCCAGAAGTGAGGAAGATCAGAGCTAAGAGATCGCAGCCAATGAGGACATAGGCCCAGACCCCAAAGCGCTCTCTGACACTAATAAAGCCACAGCAGCTGCATTCTCTTCCTCCCTCCTACCCCCTTCCTTCCTTCACAGCGCTCTCGCCCACATTTTCACACATGTCTCCTCCACCCCTTCAGCCCCTGTACAAATATCCTCGAGCAGGGCAATGTAGAAACTAAGTGGAAACTCAGTGTTCCCGCCTCTGCTTGTTTAAACTAAAGGGCGAAGGCACCCCGGGGGCAAACATAACAGAAGGAGCAGGATGAGAGGCTCCTGGGCAAGGGCCCCACACAGCCTGCCTCGCACAGCCTGCAGAGAGCAGCAGCTCCGGACTCCACACTGGGTCCCAGGCAGGAGGGGCAGCCACAATGGAACCAGAAAGGAGGGCAGAGGAGCAACTGAAAGCAGAACACAGGGACGCTCGGAAACTGCCTTCAAAACCCCAGAGCCTGCCAGGGCAACTCCAGTGCTTTAAGCCATTTTCTTATTAAGAAAAGGGGACAAAATGACATGGGTTATGATTTACAAAAGCTCATGTGTGTGTGTATTTCCTAACCGTATTTTCTGTTGATGGTACCACATATGGGTAAGCGTAGCGTCTTCACTATACAGCTGACAGTCTGGTTTCCAGCTAGGGAGATCCAGGAGGGAAGCACCTGATCCACCAGGCTGCAGCTATTGATATGGAAATCAGATGGCCAGGCTTTTCGCTCCACTGCGGCTTCTGCCCAGGCACAAGCCCCAAACCCCAGAAGGGATAAAGCAGCAGGTTTGCAGTAACATGACGGAAATTTATCAGTATAATTTACCCTAAATATTTAAGCAACCTGCACATGGGTTGGTTATCTAGTTTACCTGGTGGATCGAAGCTACTTTGCATCTAATAGGTGTGGTTATAAATGATGTTAAAGGTAAAAGCCTTTCCCCCATATTTATTGTGAATTTGCCATGTATATCCTTCATATATAATACCATGGCACTAAAAGAATACAGACGCTTTCAAATAAATAAGGAAGTCATGAGAAGAAGCCCTCTATATCTGGCTTTGAATATACTCTATATAGGTAAATAAAATCTTATTTTCTTTCTCACCCACATATAGTATAGCTGCCCAAACATGAAAGTCTCAGAAAAATCAGGAAAATTTAATGTACCTAATTAAAATGGTTTAAAAAATAAATATACCAAATAACCACTAATCTTTAGAAACATGCAAGTATGTTTTATATCCTTGTGTATAATATTATAAACATATTTATATCATTGTTCAATACTTAGGTTACCTTCTGTAGAATGAGAAACACTGCCTTAGCCCAAATATGACCTTTTCCAATTTACAATCAACACTACTAAAAACGAACTGGTCACTGAGAAATGCGAAGGAGAGCACCATCATCTAGATTTTTTGAATAGTAAATTATAATTATCATGTGCCAGTTAGATGAATGCAGGATCAGCAGGCTACTTTCTCTTCACTCCCTTGACTTATATTTCTTTCTTCAAACACAAATACTATTAATAAGGTGAGTAATCGCATAGCACTTACTATGTCCCACAGTATTCAAAGCACTTCACATATTTAACTCAGTTAGTTCTCAGAAACCTCCTAATTTAATTCTTCAGTTTCAGATATGCAAACAGGTTCAGAGGAGTTGTACAACTTGCCCAAAGTAACAAGACTCATGACCACCAGAAGCAGGAAACAAGCAAAAAGTAGGCAGTGCGGGGCCAGAGCCTGCACCCCCAACCCCTATGGCACCCAGCCTTTAGATGGAAGCCAGGAAAACAACACTGTGCAAATGGGAACATGTATGTAACTTACTAATTTGTTTAGTAATTCTTATGTTTCTCGTAGTGCAATTTGCAAGGGTAAATAATCATACTGAACAAGAATAAAATATATTTGTTTGCAAACTGAAATGTGAGGAACATGGGTCAATTACATCAGAAACAAACCGAACACCTGCTCATATGGTATTCTATGTACCCCGCAACACAAACCCTGAGGTACACCATGCTTACTTGAAAAGAGAAAGGAAAAACACTTTGTCCTGCAAACATTTACAAAAAACTGAGGGTCCTCACTGGCAATATACTATGGCTTAAAATAGATCTATAAATAAATGCACATTCATTTAGACAGCCACTAAAATATAATGTGTTGTCCCTTCCAAATGGAATTCAAAAAATTTAAATATGTTCTCATCATGCTGACTCACATTAACAAGTAACTTTTGAATTAAATAGGTTTGAAAAACCTTTTAAGTATTATAGGTGCATATACGCATACAAACACCCACTTTAATCTATTTTATTTACTTATTTTTATAAGCTCAGATTCTGGAATTGTTCAACCTCCACTGAAAAACCTCTTGTCATAGAAAATATGCAGCTTACTGATATTTAGAATGGTTTTCCTGTAATTAACTCCCCCTTGAGGATTTTAAGTTAGCAGCAGTAAAATTACCAACAGTACTCTAACACACACCACATGCGCCAGTGTTCAATTCTCAGTGGTCTAATAGCTTTCTGCTACAGAACTTTTTTTCCCTCAAAATTAGAACAAAACTTTCCCAAGCTTAAAATAAAAGATAATTATCATGTTTATATGTGCTGGAGAGAAGAATATTTTTAACTTTCACTTGTCTTATACTCAGTCAACCATTAAACAAGCATCAACTATTTTGATACCTTCTGTGCGTGTATCTACACTAATGTAAAGATTTAACTGGATGAAGTTCAAACCTGATTTTGGTTCAGTTTTAAAGTTCAGCTCAGTTTCTGGTAATAAAATTGTTACTGAACATGATCACTTTTTATATTTTTTTATACTCTGATTAACAGACTGCCTTTACCTGATGTTACCTTTTATTTTGGTTTCATAGTTAATAATTAGCTGATATTATTATATAAATTTGGAAAAATCTGTCCAAAATGTTGTTTTCAAAACATGACTTTTGATTTACCAAAGCAAACAGCGATTAGTGACCTGACAAAGCTGGTCCTCAAAATGTAAAGTTCAAGTTCTTTACTTCCAGCTCTGAGCATAAGGTGATTTATCCATCCAAAACAGGGAAGGTAAGCAAAATTAAAATAGAAAAAGGAAAAAAGGACACAGTAAAATGTCCCTCTTATGATACATAAATTCCCTTTCAAACATCCACTGAGCCAATTAATAGGAATCATGACTAGCCTGTATTATAGTAAAAGAAGTTTACATGTTAAGAACTAGACCCTTCAGCCGGGTGTGGTGGCACACGCCTGTAATCCTAGCACTCAGGAGGCTGAGGCAGGAAGATCACTTCAAGCTTGAGGCCAGCCTGGGCTACAGAGTGAGTGAGTCCAGGCCAGCCTAAACTACATAGTGAGACCTGTCTCAAAAAAATAAAAAAGTAAAAACCACAAAGAATTAGACAATTTTTAAAAAAATTTATATTAACAAAATAATGATGTTATATCAACTATGCATAGAATTCATTGAAGTATCATGTGGTGTGACACGAAGCACATACCATTAACTTACATTCTGAACCAGGGCACATAGTGAGTATCTTATAAACATTATTGTCCTGATCAAATTTAACATCCTCTACAGTTTATGCTACTTTCTTAGGGTTCCAAGTCAAGAAAATTTACTCTAGAAAAATTATCCAAATTAAAAATAACAAACAGCCAAGCACATGTCCTAAAGAGCATTAAGCACCTCACCAGTTTTAGATTCTGTAGTATCCAGTATATGTTGACCCTATGAAGGAAGCAACAGTGTCTGGCATAACTAAAGTCATGAAACAATAGCTTGATTTATGATCTGTATATGACCTGTCCTCCCTAGAAAACCAAATGAGTTACTTGTAACATTCCATATGCTTACAAGATACTTTTTAAGCTATTAAATCCTCCTCATATACAGTTATTTCCATTAGCAGGTACCTGCTCTACAAAATGAAAATGTCTTGCATTCAAGAGAATTTCACTGCTTAACTGTTTCAGTAGTTCTTGAATTAAAACCAATCTTTCTACCATTTAAAATATTTTTATGGGCTTTAATTTGAATATAAAATTCCTATTACATTTATCAATGAATTTTAGAAGAGCGCAATACACACTGATATAAAACTCTGACAAGTCCTCTGTTAACCTGAGCATTAGTCCTTCATCTACCAAGAATTATGACAGCCCTTTTGTTACCTCAGTTTCTTTATCTGTAATGAATAAAGTTAGACTAGACACTAGCTCCCACCTTCCACCTAGATCTAAAATGCTCTCGTCATAAATAACTGACAAACTGGGGTTGTGCATTAGGGTCACGATAGCATCATTACGACAAATTTCTAACAAATTTTAAAACTGTAAAATGAAAGGAAATGCCCTCAAGAATCAAGTGCCCACCTCTGCTTGCTCCTGCTAATTTCCATAAAGAATAATCATAAGAGGAAGTATTAATTTTAATTTAAAAATGTATCTCAGTTTCTACAAAGTTAAAGAAATTCCCCATTACAACATGACTTTTATAAATAACCACTTTGGAGGGTCTCTGTTTGAAAAATTACCTAAAGCTCTTTTCCCCAAGCAAGTTAATGTGAACTTGGGAAGGGCAATTAAATTGTCAGAATTAAAAAATTTGTTTTTAACTAGGAGGTAGCCAGAAGTAGAGTCATGGGGCTGGTATTGATCGCCCAAACAGAGAACATCACTCTTCAGGTATTTACTCTGCCACCTTTACACCAGAGGCCTTCCTTCAAATCAAATCAATCTATAAAAACGACGGCTCTCACTACTAAAATACATAACTAATCTCTGATGCACTTCTATTTAGATGTTTTCCTTTGATAATGATAATACAGTTCAAGTAGTACTAAGATTCTGCACTTTGAAAATGTCCAATCTTCTTAGTTAAATAAATTATAAATAAAAGTGAAAAGTCAAAAAAGTACAGAACTCAATATCATCCAGAAACCTCTATTTGAAATATTCAACATTGAACCACAGAATTTATCCATGTTGAAATAGGATTTTAATTGCTGTTTTAATATATCAACTGTTCTGCATTGCATACTTGATTTTTAGTGTTTACTTTGATAGCTTTCTTCATTTTCAAAAACTACTTAAAGATGGAATTTCATAGTTATCACAAAATTAAAATTGAATGCAACTATAAGTAACTTTAACAAAACATTAAAAATCAAATATTTTATTTGATTTTTTTGCATACAGAATGTATTAGTATCAATTATGCTGATACCAAACAATACCACAGCACAATCTATGTGCTCAGTCTCACAACAATCTACTGTATGCTTATTATTTAAAGTCATATATATATAAAATAAAATTAATTGGGATTTGTACCATTTATTCAAAAAGTTATATTAAATATGAGCTACTTGTAAGAATACTGCAGTATCTTCTACATCTTTGGTTTGTTTCTTAAAATACATATTTCATAGTTAAGTTATGACTTTTAATCCTTTAACATGTTTTAAATATAGATCATTATAAGATTCACGTAAAATATTACTAAACAAGATGAAATCACTCAACGTGCTTTTTGCTTCTAGCAACTTAAAAATATACAGTAAAATGCAGGTAAATAACACTGAAAGGTATTAACCTTTCATTTACTCTGTAGAATAATCTGAATGAAATCTAAACAAGTCAAAAAGTTTCAAATAATAGTTAAAAATTGTTTTTTATTCAACATTATTGCAGATGCTTAGCATTAAAATAAAGCATTATCAACAATAAAATTAAGATCTATTCATTAAGAATCCTGTAACACCTCAAAATGGTTAAATGTACTTATTTTTTTTGGGTACTGAGAATCAAACTCAGAACCTTGTGTTTGCCAGGCAGGCACTTGTGCTGCTGAGCTATCTCCTCAGTCCTTAAATGTACTATATTTGATGAGAATGTATTTTAATACATTCTGCATTAAAATTGTATCATTAATTTTAAATTTGGTTACTGATATTTCTCCCAACATAAAGGATAAACATATTTCTACTGTAATTTTAGAAAAGAAGTCCTCCCTTTCCAGATGTAAAAGGAAAATTTTTTCTCAATACATTTTTATTGCCATAGGCCTCTGAACTCAAAAAGCACTGTTACGTGACAGTTTAGAAGACACAAAAATGGGTATTAAATTTCAGTTTTTCAGTGGACATGGTAATATCTGAGCGCCTTAAAAGGGTAAAAACTGCAAATAAGCTGATGTGTCATTAAACAGAAAACACAAAGGAATGAAAAAGAAACAAAGTATGTACCCCTCAAATCTATAGGACCACATAAAAAGTATATAAACCCTAAAAGCAAAAGTGGCCTAATTAATTCTACATCATATTTTCCCATCTCCACCTCCTGCAGTTGAAGGTGTAGGGCCCTGAGACTATTATTGCTTTTAGATAACTTTGTTATTGACTATTCTCTGTATGATCATTTATTTTAAAGGACTGATGTCACATTTGGTGTTATATCTGATGACATATTGTGGACATTTTCTTCAGAAATGGCTCCTTAAGGCTGAGTGCAAGAGGTTAAACTGCCTGACGGAGGCCAAACCTAAGACTACAGATTTTTAATCTGAATTTGTAATAGCCTTACAGGCACCGAAATATTACATTACAGAATTTATCACATTATACAATTTTAATGTACCATTTAAAAAATAAATGAAAAAATTTAAATCCTTACTGAATCTAATTTAACGTTTGTTTTATATGCTAAAATTACCATGTTACCATAGTTGCTCAAATTAAACAAGTACCCCCAAAAAAGGAGAGGGTAAAAACTATCTCTTACCTCACTGAAAAACAACCAATTTATATTTTATAAAAACAAAATAATTTGAACATGTGGAAGGGCATTTCTTCCTCAGCCTTTAAATACTGCGTTTCCCAAATGAGAAAATATTAAATTCAATGCTATGATCAAAGACTGTATACTATCAATTCCAAAAGACACTTTCAGTTTTTCCAATTTGCTTATCAGACTTCCACCTAACGTGAATCATAGTCATATGCACCATAACGAAAAGGGGGGGAATGTTTTGTTAAGCTCTGATAACAAGATGATGCAGAATAGAAACATATGAAAATAATGTCCATTCTCTTTTTCCGGGAACCATCAATCACAATCACCTACAAATCAAGGTTCAGAAAGTATCTAGGCACTTGGACATTTATTACCATCTTCCCCACTTCATAATCTCATGCTAAAAATACCGCGGTTGGGGGAGAGCTGTGTACGCAGGAGGACCTAGAAACCTATTTGGTTTGTAAATGCTGTCTGTCTGATACTCATGGATTTAAGACAGGCTTCCGGGATTAATACACTCAAAGCTGAATGTGTTGCTTAAAAGGACAAATATTTTAGTCCTGTATTCTGAACAAAGGGTCTACGTTAAATGAATTTTATATATAAAGTATAATAAACCCACTTGACACCATGATTTCATAGGACCCTATACTAACTACTGAAAAAATTAACTACCTCTTTCTTGGGTAACTATGAAATGTGGTGCTGGACCATCTCACAGTGCCTTGTAATAATGAAGTTATGCTATTCTCTGCTAAGTGCTGTACCTGCTGCTATTGGCAAGGAGTGGTTTATACACTGACCATGTTCCACGGCTGTTTTTAGTGTCGCTTCAGGATGTGTCGATCCTAGAGGGTTACGCACAAATCGTCGCCGGCGCCGCAAGTCATCTTCCCAGTAGTCAAGGCGCCAGAACTCACGAGGACGACTACAATGAAACAGAGAAGCCACATATGTTAGCAATTATCAAACAGCGTGGTAGCACTGGATTTCTGCATAAAGCTCTCCTTGTTTGCTCTGCCTTTTTCCCCCCTGCTCTCCTTCCTCTTAATTCTCCCTCCCTATCACACTCCCCTTTCTGCAATCTTTAACTTAGGTATGTCCTTGAAAATAACAATATCACCTTCTAGTCTAAGGAACTCCTTTTCCTTTTCTTGGAAGGTGAAATGAGCACTAAATACATCATTCTGAAATGAATTGCTGACAGTGTGATCAGTTTCCCCACACTCTGGTGGCATGTGCTCTGATTTCAGCCTCATTTCAGCCTCAGCAGGGCACCTTTCTCTGTGGCTGCATTTATAAACCAGAATAGGGAAAAGGCTATTATAAATATGGTATAGCATTACCTATATTAATCAAAGTCTGTCCCCCTTCATTTTTCTTCCTAATTTGTGCCTTTTTGCACAAGGTCAGTAAATCATACTATGAATTCTTGGTCCAGAAAGTGTTAACTTTAATGAATATCTCAGTTACATGGTTATGTATGTGATAATAAAATATTACTCTGTTTAGATGTGCAGGAATTTAATTAAAATAATCTCTTAAAATATTCATTACATTTAGCCCCTGAGGCTTAGAACAACACAAGAAAATGCATTTCTTTTCCATTTACTGTTTTTAAATAAACCATTCCTGTAGAGTGAAATAGCAATCTATTTTCAAGCAAATCAGATTAGATTTCTGTTTTATGTAGCCTGTTTTTACATTTAATTAAAAACTACATGCTATATGATGTGCAATAATTGCTATACAGAAGGCATACTTTTGAATTTTTTTAAAAATTCAAGTTCTATGATATTTTCTCAAGTTACATAGAAATCTTTTATATGGCAACATATAAGTGTCAACTTTCTCCCGCGTTAACTAATCATGATCTAGTATATTGGAAAATATTTTATAAGGAAAATACCGATATGAAGTTTTTGCCGTTACAGTACAAAAAAAAAAATCTCTGGAGAAGCTATTCATTCACTGAAGATACACAGCATGAAGACCTGCAAGTTTCAGTAATGAAATAAATATTTATTCAAAATAAAAAACTGTAGAAATTACCAAATACAAAATAAAATCTTACTTGTATTTCATGAGCTAGTAAAACTGTACCTGTCAGCTCTGACAAATCAGTAATCCTGACCAACAGAGAATCCCAAAATATCTAAGTAAAAGTTAGCTTGATTTTGATGTTTTAAAGATGCTAGCTTTAAAATAGCTTTGTAAAGAACTATTTTATCCAATTAAACACTATCTCAGATTATAAAAGCATAGCAAGCAAACAGTGCATTAGCGAAAGAAAAAAATTTAAAACAATAGGAATTCCACGGTCTTTTCTGAGACTGCTGAAGAGGCAATGAGCCCATCAAACATTTCCTTTGTTGGTTTAGGTCACGCATGATGAGAAGAGGACATTATGTAATCAAAATGGTATACAAAAATGTGTAGGAATTACAGTCCTTAAAAAAAAATAAAAAGCTTTTTACTCTTCTACTGTTCTTCATTATTTTGCCATGTAAATTTTAACCAGAAAACAATACTAGGGTATCATTTGCAAAAATATAAGAAATATACAAAATATACACACAAGCCAAAGACAACAGTTGTTTGAGTTTGAACTCAGTCTGTGAAATAAAATTTCTCCTTAGGTAGGTGGAGAAAGGCAGTACACAGATGGCTACGTGCATGGCTTTGATAGTCATGGAGCTTGGATCGGCACTTCATCATCCTGCCCACCTACATTTATCTGTTAAAATTATTATCAAATATCAGCCAGGATGCAGTCGTGAATCACAGGCTGCTCCTCGTCTTCAGGGGAATGATACAATGAGGGTCTATTCATCAGTGCGGCAATCGGCACAAGTAATTAGTTCCCTAGACTGAGATCTCCTACAAAGCCTATTTCAGTCAGCACCACAAACATATGATGATGTAAAGCTAATGAAAGCTGCTAAAATTTGTTAACCTTTTGTGCCATCAATCCTTCTAATACTCATGCTTCAGTATTATGCAAAGGTGATAAATTATTAATTTGTCATTCATCCATCCTTGTGCATTGAGTCAAATTAAATGATGTCATTTTTCTTGATAACAATTAAAATTATAAGAGATGTTAAGCTACTATGATAAAATTATTACTAAATTAGGCAACAATAGATTCTACCATAATGCATGATAGTGAAGTCAAATCCAATGGCTACTAAGGCACTTGTGCAGTAATTTTTATCATATACCAGAAAATCACAAAATCATTTCCAAATTATCAAGTAATTCAAAAACATTATCTATAAGAATGATCACCAAAATTAAGAAGACACAGAATTATGTTTACTTTGTAGTCTTTGACAATAGTAAGTAGTAGTCTAAATGGTGATATATTTGGCTGAAATACATCAATGTGTTAAAAGCTGAGAATTTGGTTATATAGTAAAAGATACTTAAATGTTCCATTTGTGGGAACTGTATTATCTGTGTATTTTCAGATAGAAATATTTTACCAAAAATTTTAAAAACATAGTCAGGGATAGTTCAAATAAAATAACACACATTATGCCTCAGGATGATAGTATATAGAATCTCTTGAAGCTATATTACATAAAGACTATCTTCCAAACACAATCAGGCTACAGCAATTAAAGATAATGTGCAGACAAAGCTAAGATAACTTCTTTAACATCACAGGACTATAAAGATTATAAAAATCACCTAAAGATACCAAGAGTTTCAACACTTTTTTTGAGTCTCCCTATAAAGCACTGCCCCGAGTGATAAAGAATACAAAGCCTTGAAAAACTTCTAGTCAAAGAACTAGTTAGTAGTCTCTTACGAAAAAACAGGATTATTATCCAGTGCCTGATTGTGAGAGTAACACATGTTCTATAAGGAAGTCACACACTTTTTGAAAGCAACTTATTACTAGCATACTTTCACTGATTTACATATTAAGAGGTCAGTCTTCTTCCTCTAATTCTGCTCCTGCCAACAACATACATACACTCTTAGAAAACAGTTTTAACACCAAAATAACGAGGTACATTTTGTCATTTTAGGACACTATAAAGGAGAATGCTGAGGTTTTGGACATCACCTTGCTGTAAGTTTTGATTACTCACTCATAGAGTTCACTCACTTCCCACGTCTCTGCCTACCCCAGAAGACTCTTCCAGAGAAAAGAGGGCGCCAAACTGGCAAACTGAGCACACTGAACCACCTCTCCTCACAAAGGCTAAGAGGAGCTTATCCATCCCTCCAGCTTAAAAAGACTACAAATAGTCAGCGGGAGATTGCTGACCAAACACAAGCATGGATGAGAGAAATCATTTATCCCCAAAACTTAGAAATATGGGACTCAGTCATTATACACCTATACTTTCAGGGGCGGGTGGTGGCGAGACACGATCTCAGTATGTAGTTCAAGCTGGTCTTGAACCTGTGGCAATCCTGCTGCCTTTGCCTCCCAAGTGCTGGAATTACAGGAATGGCTACCTCACCCAGCTATACCTATACTTTTATATATTTGTACCTCCCCGGAAGAATCAGATTAATACTTAATGACACCACAGTCACAAACTTTACCTAAATCCATGTCCACTAAGATCCACAGTGGACTCAAATTAAGGCTACTGGCCTGGGTTTTATATGATCTGGAAATCTTTACATTTTCCTTCAGAAGACATAATACTTTCTCTATAAAGATGATGTACTTGCTCCTGTTGCTAAAGACACAATATCCAAGTACTAAAAGCCTGACAAAAGGGGCACATGTATATTTACAGAACTGTTGGGTGTGGTGGCACATGTCTACACCTGGGAGGCTGAGGCAGGAGCATTGCTGCAAGGACAAGGTCAACCTGGGCTTTAGCGAGTTAGGATCAGCCTAAACTACATAGTGAGACTGTGTCTCAAAAAACAAAAAATAAACCAACAAAAATAAATAAATAGTTATGGAAGCACTGAAGTTAAATGTTCTAACTTTTCTGTCTGGTTTTCTTTTCTTTTTGCTTTTCCATTGTTTGTCCTAACTTCAAATCCTAATGCTAGAATTACAGTGAGATTTAATGGACTTTTCTAAGTAATCTAATTATCTTATCTTTCTACCTTTTAGAAGATATTTACATTTTTATAATGGTATAAAGATAGCTATAAACATCACCATGAGGCGGGCATGGTGGCACATGTCTATAATCTCACTTTCAGGGAGGCTGAGGCAGGGGGATCACAAGTTCAAGGCCAGTCTCAAATATAGCCAGACCCTGTTTCAAAACCCCCCCTCAAAAATTCAAAAAATAAAAAAACCACTAACCATGACATACATAGCTGAATATAAAACAATGTCATTTTAATATGTAGAGTAAATATTTTCTGTTCTTCAAGCACAGGACTGGAATAGACTTTTGAAATGCTAGAAGGAAGTAGCAGTAAATGATGGGTTCTTTATTGTCTTCCAGGCCCAATGTGTTTAGTGATTTGATCAGGCAACCCAGAAAGATGATCAAAATGAGAGTCAGTTGGAAGAGTCTGATGTGTTAAAGCAGAATCAATAACTAAGGTAAGATTCATATTCTTTCTCCAACAGTTTTATGGCATAAATACAAAAATCTAATTATTAATTTTGCATGTAAATTATAAGAGATTTTGTTTTCTTCAGAAAAAGTATGGCAAGCTGGTTAGGCAATTAGCATAGTACACTGTTGAATATTCTAACAGAATATTAAAATATTTTCTAATACCAATATTTACCTTGTACCAGCTACTAGGGGTAGAAGAATTATTAAGATATTATCCTTGATCTGATGGAGAAGGTAGTGTGAAAATTGGTAATACTTCAGAAGAAGTATGGGGGCAGAACAGAGCTGAATGGTGCAGCTTTTAAGCTGCACGATTCCAGAGGTCACGGGTCACAGCGGCCCTGTGCAGAGGACCAGCCCTCGAGTCACACGGTGGTCACAGTGCACTGCTGTGTGCACAGTCCCGTGTCCTGAGAAAACCTCCCCCCTCCTCCTCCCCACACAATGCTCAGCCTCCTTTGTTTCTCTCCTAGAGTTAAATCTAAACTCAGATGCTGCGGAGAGAATAGAATAAAGCCCTTCAGCAGCAGCTTACCTGCCATAGGCAACAGCGGTCAGATCACGAAGAGATCTGATTGTCAAAAAAGTCAAAATTCAATAAATGGATTAAAGTAACAAAGTACAAAAAAGAAACATTAACATTCATTGAAATAAAGCCATTAGGTTCACATTGGATTATTAAGGTAGATTATTTTCTGGGTATTTTTTCATTAAAGCAGAATACTTTCCAGAACAATGTTAATTAATGAAATTAATAGGTAAGTAACTCTGCCAATTATTCTAGAACTACAGTGAATTGAGAGGCCTGTTAACCAATGAGTCAAACACCTGTATCTGGCATCTCATTGGTTTTATGTTGATTTTATTGTAACTTAGAGCTTTATCAATAAAAGAATGCTAGTTTTAAAAAGAAAAACTGTCACAATGCAATCATATTAGAAAAATTTCCCATTTTCCATCTTACCCACTTTCCTGTGACAATACCTGATAAATCTTGATGACCTTAACAGAAGTCAGTAATAAATTCTTCTAGCTAAAGCAGAGTTCTAAATCCTGGAAAATTTTGCCACATCATATTTTGTCCTTAAATTTTTATATTACTAGTTTTTTTTTTTTTAACTGTGTCTGAGGAGCTTCTACTTCCTTATTTTTAGATTAAAAATTCATGGCAGACATTAGCTACAACTTAAATAAATGGTGACCCCTTAAAAGCAGTAAACATTTTCAGTCCACTGTCAGCCGGAAGATAAAAGGGCGTAAGTTCTAGGAGGGTTTCACTTTCTGTATAAATCTTAGTGAAATAATGTTCAGGTACTGTAGGGTATCACACAGTGTGGGAAAATGCTTTATATCACAACCTGAAATCTATGCTGCCTTCATGCAGATAGATAGCAAAAATATTAACTAAAATCTCTGCTTACCAAGTCCCAGTCATAAGTCAAGTGCAGGTGATCTATGCATTATGCTGCCTAATGAAAAGGACAAAGAAAAACTAAAATGGAAACAAAAAGCCTTAAACTGTGTGCATCCCAGCAGAGGAGACATTTTCTAAAGCAGAATTCTTGCTTTCCTGAGGCCTCACATGGAAATTCGATCTGATCTGAGATACTACAGTATTATCTACTATCTTTATATAAAATTATATTTTATGCAAAGAATTTCTTCAGTATGTGCTTCTAGTTACTTTTTAAAGCAATCTAATACCCCTCTTCAACGGATTATACTTAGAACATTTTACAAAAATAATTTTGCAACCAAGTGAATTCATCAGCTGTGAACCTAAGATTTCCCTTTTAACTATTTCTATTTCCCAATTAGCCTTTTTATCAAAGAGTAAGGAAATTACAAGTTTAAAGGAAATGAAAATTTAGTGTTAATTTTACAGTCAGTTATAACACCAACAAAAGACAATTAGAAGTTGATGATGTTTTTAGAAAGATTATTATTAAATATAAAATATATTGAAACAGGTAACATTTTTTGCCTTACGCTACTTTATGATAGACACTGTTCTTTTATAATATATTATCACGAAGCTTCAATAGCTTTGCCATGGTAAAAAACTGTTATCACTTTAAAGATGAAGAAATTAAACCTTACCCATTGAAATAAATAATAGGATGCCATCAACTTTAGAAGCAATGAGCTTTTCACTACCATGGCATTTCTTCTACAACATCTTACTGGCTACTAGTATAGCTATGAACAAAATACTAATTAATCCTGCCTGGAAGGATTGAGGATTTCATTAAAGTTTCAATGAGGATTTATTTTGTAAGTTATGTCTATCTAATTCACTGGCCAAGGATAGTAACTGTTACAAAGCAGGCACTTAATAAAGCATTGATTAAAGAATGAATAGATGACTTTTAAGGAGAAATTTAAATGATAAACAGGAGTCTGCTGGATAAAATGGGAAAGGCATTACAAACTGAAGAAAAAGCATGAGTGAAGGCATAGAGACGTAAAAGGGCCCTTCACCTAAGGCAGTTCAGTTAAGAAAATTATGGCTGGCACAAGGCAGCCTCAAGGTGGAAAGAGCTAAGGCAGGAAACACAGACCTAGATTCAGTTTTCTGAAAGGCTTGTAAGGTTAACTAAAGTAGCTACCCTCACATCTTAGAGTCAAGATAGACAATACCGTGCTTCCGCAACAGATGATTAATATGGTACGACTGATCAGACTTCTGTGTCACGTGGCAGTAATATTAGAAGCCTGGCTTAAGGCAGTGTGGGCGGTACCTAGAGGTTGATATTTGAAAGACATCATAGACTGAGCAGGTAAGACTTCGTGAGACCTTCTATATGGGTAGGGAGCAAAGAGATACATGAACTTGTGACAAAAGGAAATGAATGAACAAAGACACTATTTAAGGGAAAAACTCGTAGGTTAAGTAGGTGTGATTGGGAAGATAACAATGTCCTGGCTGTCTAGGAACACCTGGGTAGGTACTGCTTCATAGGTAAGTAATAAAATTCTGAAAGAGAGGCCTGCAGTACCCTACAAAACTGGGAGCCACAGGTGTCAGTGAATTCAGATCAGCGTTAGGTGTCAGTGAATACAAATATTTATCCATGAAAAATTGAAGGATGTTTCCTGTGAGTCAAGCATTGTGCTAAACTCATAGAAAAGCATATTTAAAGGTCAGGAGAAAGTGGAGGATAAAATGTGGTAAATGCTAATATTTTAAAAATTGCGAAAAGGATGACTAAAAAACAAAAGCAGAAGGAAGGACAGTGACTTCTTCACAACCATTAGGATAACAGGAGACCTCCAACAGAAGGGTACAAACAAAGACAAAAGAACAGATTTTTCAAAGCACCGAGTGGACCCCAGTGCAAATTTATAACTGTTTAAATGTGTCCAGAAAATGAAAGAATGAAGACGTTTTGCTAATATATTTTCTTTTTAAAAGCTTATGAGATAGAATTTATGTACAATAAAGCTCACCTGTTTGAAGCATACAGCTTTTAATATATGGAGTTGTACAATCATTACCACTTGCCGCTTACTGCCTTCTGCCTGCCCGGCTTTGCCATGGACTGTTTCTCTTCAGAAATGCCCCTCTCCTATGCCACCCTGCTGTGCAGCCAGCTGACTATGGACTGAAACTTCTACAAACTGAGCTACAATAAACCTTTCCTCCTTTCATTTTGGTGGTGTTGGGTATTTTGTCTCAGCAACAAGAAACATAGCCTAAAACACATATATGACATTTTATTCATCCATTCATCAGTTTATGGCTATTAAGGCTATTTCCATTCTTCTCCACTGTGAATCATACTTCAATAAACATGACAATGTGGGTCTTACTTTGACCAGTTGATTTTGTTTCCTTTGGATAAACATCTCATTGAGCCATAGGATTGCTGGCTCATGTGGTAGTTGTATTTTCAAAATTTTTTTGGGGGGGCTCCATATTGTTTTCCGTAATGCCTGAGCTAATTCGCATTCCTACCAACAATATGAAAGGTTCCTTCTTAGCCCCATCTTCACTAGCACTTCTTATGTTTAGTCTTTTTGAGAACAATCATTTTCATTAGGGTGAGGTGGTATCTCATTGTAGTTCTGATTTGCATTTCCCTAGTGATAAGTGATGCTCATCATTTTTTCTTATACCCATTGGACATTTTTATGTCTTGTTTTATGAGTCAAGGTCTCACTGTGTTGCCAAGCTGGCCTCATACTTGCAATCCTGCTTCAGCCTCCCAAGTAGCTGGGGTTACAGGAGTTTATCACCATGCCAGCTTCATTTGTATGTTATCTTTTGAGAAATATCTGTTTAGGTCTACTGCTCATTTTTAGCCAGGTCTTTTTTTCTTTTTTTCTTTTTTTTTTTTTTGTTCTTGTGCCTTTAGAGTTCCTTTTATATTCTGCTTATTAACCTCTTGTTAGATGCGTAATTCACACATACATTGTAATTGTCACTTCACTGTAAATAATCACTTCACTCTGATAACTTCAATTTGCTGAGCAGAAACTTTTAAGTCTGACATAATCCCATCTGTCTATTTCTGTTCCTGGTTTTTTATATTTTTGGCATCTTATCCAAAAGATACTTGCCCATTCCAAAATCTAAAGTTTCTTCTATGTTTTCTTCTAGTAGCTTCATAGTTACAGCCTTACACTTAAGGCTGTCATCAATTAAAGCTGAGTTTTGTAACTGGAGAGAGATAGAGGTCCAGTTTCATTCTTCTATGTGTGGACATCCAATTTTCATAGCATTGTTTACCAAAGAGACTATCCTTTCTGCCGTGTTTGTTCTTAGCACTTGTGTCAGAATCACTTGGCTCTAATTACACTGATTTACTTTTAGACTTTCTATTCTGTTCTGTTTTATGTGTCTGTTTTTATGCCAATACCTTAATGTTTTGATTACTACAGTTTTGTAGTATATTTTGAAGTCAGGTAGTGTAATGCTTTTCTTTGGTCTTTCTGCTCAACATGGCTATGGCCATTTGGGTTGTTTTGTGGTTCCACACTAATTTTATGATTTTTTTTTTTTTTAGTTCTATGAAGAATGCCATGGTATTTTGATAGGAAGTCCACTGAGTCTCTAAATCATTGGGGCAGTACATATACTTTAATAACCAACCCATGAATATAAGATATACTTCCAATTCATCTTCTTCGATTTCTATCATAAATGTTTTGCAATTTTTACTGTAGGTTTTATTAGATATTGATTCATTAAGAAATCAAACTGATTCTGCTTTATAACCTATTCATATTAATGATAAGTAATATAACTAGCATGTGAGGGGGTAAATCTGGTTTCCCAATAGATTAACTGCTGCTATCAGTTTAATCAATATACCTATTTCCCAATTTTAGCATAGTTAAGAGTTTTCAATGTGTACTAAAACATGCTTAGAATGAAATAATGATGGCTTATACTACACTTGAAGACTTTCTTCGGTCAACAGAATCACTGGCCAGATGGCGGTAGGGAGGACAGAATGGTAAATAATCATCAGGGGGGACATTATGCATGCACAGAATGATCAGAAGTCTTAGGAAGAAAGGACCTCACTCTAGAGAAATATATTACATTATGCTTCTCAAAAGGGGATGGGGACTAAAATGTACTGATGACCCACAATATACTGGGATAGTTTTTTTGGGGGAGGGTCTTTTTGCAGTCTTTTTGCAGGGTCTCGTTATGCAGTCAGGCTGGCCTTGAGCTTACTTTGTAGCCTCGGTTGGCCTCGAACGTGCAACGATCCTCCTCCTGCCTCAGTCTCCCTAGTGCTGGGATTATAGGTGCACACCACCACGCCCAGCTATACTGAGTTTTTAAAAACGTGATCTCACTTGATTCTCAAACCAACACTATCAATTAATGCTATAAATCCTATTTTATACTTCAAGATTTGAAGTTCAGAAGTCAAGTGATTTTTCTAATAAACAGACCTCCCATCTAAGACTTTCTATTACCAAAACTGTTTTAGGATACTGTTCCTGAGATGTTCACATTAGGCTAATTAATATACGCATTATGACAGTTTATTATATTGGTATGAGTTTAAACTTTTCTTTTATCGAGTGAATGATTTTAATGAAATCAAAAAGTCCTTATAAATTATATGAAAGTACTATGTCATACAGGACAGCATTTATTCCTGAGTACCTGGACTCTATAACATTCACTGAATATTTCTGATAACCCTATCACTTGCCCCAAATTTAGAATAACTAGATGCTTTATAAACATATAAACAAAGCAATCCAAAGATTGGTGCTTTGGCACTTGGAACCTTTATTTCTCTCAAAATTAGGTACCCTACATTTGCTGTTGTTCTTAAAATAATTTACAAGTAGTAGAAAAAGAAGGAAAAAGCAAAGAAGTATCAACCCCCACACAGTATTTTTATATTTTAATAAATAATTTAAAGGCTTACATGGAGCAAGAATCTAGCATAATACCATACTTCCCGCCTTTAATCCAAAACTTTCAGGAAATATTGAGGACAAATAACTGATTTTAACTAGCATAAAAAAAGAAATATGTATACTGTGCTGCAACCTAGATAAATTAAAGCATTAGTAAAAAGTATGTGCTCCTTATTCACAAGGGAAAACAGGCTTATTATGTTTCACTTCCAGGGTTTTAAGACAGTTGGAAGCCAGTTCTCTGAATAGCTGCTGTCATCTCTTAGAAATATTCTAGTACTTTCAGTTTTCAGGCAATTATTCACATTCTGAAGTGATTTATTTTCCTCTCTCTCTTCGCTACATTTCATTTTTGCTGCTTCACAATTACCAATCCTGCTTTCTTGTATTCATTTAAAAATATTTTCTAAGTATCCACTGCTATTTGGAAAGCACCAGCTGAGGCGCTGTAACATACTATACGAAGGCAACATAGTCTCTAATCTCAGAGCATTTACAACCTCATAAACTGGATATAATAAACAAACACGTACTTATATGGCATAAAATTCACACTGTCAGAAAACTAAAAAACCTGAAATTATGGAAATTCAAAGAAAGGAATGCTTCCTTCTGTTTAAAAGGGATCAAGAAAGACTTTAGGGTAAAGAGATTTTAAAGAAAGAGTCTTAAGAAAGGACCGAATTTGAATTGATACACAGAGATGGTGGCAGCATAAATAAATGCATAGAAGCCCGAAAATTGGAAGCAGTCTCAGTTAGTCAGCCCAGTAGGAAATGAGATATGAAAAACAGGCTCAGGCCACACCTTAACAGACCAAGAATTACAAACTAATAAGTTTATATTTTACTTATTTACTCAGTCACTTGATCAGCAAACACTGTTTGAGTACCAGTACTGCAAAAGGACCTCAGCTAGGACTGGGGATTCCGCATTATTTGACATTAAAAAGTCATTCTCAAAGACCTCACATTGTATGGACAGAAACAGATATGTGAAGGGAAAACTGTAATATATGCAAAAGGCACCTCAGGAACATAGATGGAGGGCATTACCCAAAGGAACAGAAGGGCTTGTTAGCCACAAGTTGACTGAAACCATTGATAGATGTTAACTAGGACAATGAGAAAAAGGAAAAGGATTCTTCCTCAGGGAACAGCTCTAACAATGCCAAATCAGAAAGACTGGGTATGGGCTAAGGTTAAGTGTTTCCAGAACTTTGGCGAGTATAAAACAAGTGGCCAAAGAACAGTCTACAGAACAGGAAGGTGCCAGATCATGAGGAATCATTTGAGGAGTCTGGCTCCTGGTTAAAAACATATGTGTGATACTTTTTCAGGCCTCACCAAATGTTCTACCTGGCAGGCCTTGCAGGGGAAAGCGGTCTTCCTCACACCAGACTTGATGTACAGCCAACTCCGCAACCTCGGGAGGGAGTTGCAGTCGGGGTCTCAGGCTCTTATGGCCACTAGTGCTCTTTGCACACTTACCTTCCCAGCCCCGATGACTTCGTTCCTATCACAGTTCCCTTTATTTGCAGGCTTGGGACTGAAGTACTTTTCAGGCACCTCTGCCAAGTCTCTTTACTGGGGAAGGGCAGGAAAAACCTTCAAGATATGTTTCTCTCGATCACAGGCTCTGATTCAGTCTATCCCCAAACTGCCCCAACCCTCGAGCCCCGCCTCGCACCGCAAGGTCCACCACACTGCCTGGGCCTTTTGTTTCTGGGCCCCTGCCTTGACAATGAGCGGCCCTCGCATCTGCCCTGATCCACTGCCCTGCAGTTACGCCATTCTGTGGGAAGGAAGGGAACCAGGAGCTGGTGACTTCCTCCAACTTACTCTCAGTCCTGGTTTATGCTTTCAACAACCTATTCCTCTCCCAGACAGCCAAATTCTCTCCCAGCTCACCTTACCTCCTGACATCATACGAAGGAGCTTGGGTTTTCTCCTGCAACAATGGGGAAATGGGGAAGTTTTAAGCAGGTATTACGACTACAGAACAGTAACTCTGAGGAAAAAAATATAAAAACTAAACTAAAGGGAACTACATATGAGGACATAAGTAAAAAGGGTTAAATTAAAAGATCTAACAGTTTGTTCACAATAAAAGGGGCTCCGAAGCATGTCAGTAAAAAATAATTAAATGTTACATGGAGCAAAATGGGCCAAGAACTAAAGCACAGTGATCAAAATTCTCAATCAGAAAGTAAACATGGGAAAAGAACACAGGCAGTGTCCAGCAGAGGTTACATTACCTCCATCCAGATGTGCTGTCCATGTCTTTTATCTGCATTCCACGGTCTGACCAAGTCACAGGACAGTGCCTTACCGAGTAGGCATTTTCCAGCAACAGCTCTACACTCTGGAAAGCAACACGGAACTATGGAGCTCAACGAGCTATCTGTGCCACAGATGACAATAAGTGCCATTAAGAAAAACAAAACAAAGAAAAAAGGAAGAGAAAGTACAAGGGAGGGAATGGGGTTGTGCTGATATCTTAAGAGGATTATATCAGAAAGCAAGCTTTTAACAAGGACATGCAGAAGGTAAAGGCCTTGACTACGCAAATATCTTAGGGAGGAGATTTTCAGGTAGGGATAACAGCAATGTAAAGACTCAGATATACTTGGAAAGACCATAGAACTAAAAAGAGGTCATTCTGGATAAAGAGTTACAGAATAAATAAAGCTGAAAGAGTTACTAAGAAGGCCAAATCATGTTGACTTCATAGGTTAAGATAAGGATTTAACTTTTATTCTCTGTGGGATGAGACACTAGATTTTAAGCAGAGAGGTGACAAGATCTAACATATGATTTAATGTGATCACTCTGGTTGCTGGAAAGATCTGGCATTTAGGTGCACTGGGTGATGTTAGAGACAGTTAAGTCCCATCTGGACACTTCTGCAATAACCTAGAAGAGAAATGTCCATGTCTGGGAGAAGTAGAGGCAATCAAAGTAATGAAAAGTCAATGAATTCTGGAGACATTTTGGGGAGTAAGTCAAAAGGACATTCTAATAGTTCACACACAGGGGATGAGAAGAAAGGAAAGTAATGATATTATAAGGATTTTCTCTGAGCAACTGGAAGAGTAGAACTAATATTATATGAGATGGAAGGAAATATAAGAAGAGTATGTTTTGACCTTTAAAAAAGGTTTAAATTTCAGTTTTACAGCTAGATGTGGAGCTCATTAGTAGAGCACATGTTTAACATGTGCAAAGTCCTCGGTTCAATCCATGGCACCAGAAGAAAAGAAAGAAAAATGGAACAAGAAGATCCGAAGCTTAGGATTGAACATGTGTTATTTGAGGCTCCTATCAGAAATCTGTAGCAGAAAGGCCTAACTATTCACCAAATTGCTTTCCTCCTTTATCCTTGCCACACAGCTAACCACATTTTCCCAGCCTTCTTCGCAACTGTGGCTCTATGCCTGGGCTCCTCCATCGGCATGTGAGCCGAAGTGACTGGAGTCACTGCCTTCCAAGTCTGGCCTATAAACTTTCTGAATACAGCTAACAGGGCTGTTTCCCCTTCGTGGTCTTGAGGATGAATTTGGCAAACTTAAAGCCATGAAGTAAAGATAGTAAAGTTAGGAGATAGAAGAAATCACCTATTGGAAACATGCTTTATAACTGATAAAAAAAGAAATGGAATTCTATTATGCCAGTCACTTACTGAGGTTTTGGAATTATTTTCATTGAAGCAGCTTGTCCTACCCAAACTAATGCAGACATTCAAGTGGAGATATAGAATAGACACTGAATATTTGTGTGAAGTTCACAGGAAAGGACCTGACAGCATACATAATTTAGAAGTCATGGGTGTTGAGTGTTTATATAACACAGGTGTGCACTGGCTGAGAGCTATCAAGAAGTGAGCACAGCCAGAGCAGAAAAGAAAACTCAAAATTGAGACATGGGTTGCCCCAATAACAAAGTAGCTGAAAAGAGGAGAAACCATTATGAAATTCTGAAGAAAGGTCAATGGTAGGAGGAAAACCATGGACTCACAGGAACCAAATAAAAATCTTTCCAAGAAGGCACGAATCTGCTACATCCATCACACCAGTAAGTCAAGACAAAAACTGAGAACTGACTACTTACAATACTGAAGTCACTGGTGACAGTGGGGAAAAAGTTCCATTAGATTAGTGGGACAAGAAGCTGAGCAAAGTGAGTTCAACAGAGTGATGGACAAGAAACTCAGCAAGTGCACAAGAAGCCAAAATCACAAAAAGCTGTAGCCTTCGAAAGATTCATCCATGTTCCATTCATTAATTTGTAAAGGCAAGACGTTCTGTGTGTGTTTTCAACAAGCTTATCAATAAGGCTTTATATTTCATATACTTATACTACTACATCAATATCCAACTTTGAATAGGAAGAGAAAGAAATGAGAAAATTATTTCTACAAAATTCAGTAGCACTGAAATGGCTCTAACAAGCAGCACTAACATATTAATTTCAATAACTAAAATATGGATTTCTTAAAACTATCACAAATCAGATATAGATTTAATAAAAATAATCTTATAATTATAATATTAATTTTTATTAGAAATATAAAGGCTACAAATGGAAGAAAAATGGAGTTTTGATCATTTAAGATAAATAACAAACAGCACTACCAATTCACACAACCTAATGCCTGTATCAGAGCCTTCATACATTCTCACTGGGGGACAGAGAAATCACACAGGTTACATTACTTTTCTCATTGCTAAGACAAAAATACTCAACACTCAAAGTTAGAGGGGGAAAGGTTTAATTCGCTCACAGTTTGTAGAGATTTCAGTCCATAATCGGCTGGCTCCAAGACAGGGTGACTTCTTGTCCCACTAATCTAATGGAACTTTTTCCAATTGAGAGGAGAAACAGCTCAGGGCAGGCAGAGGTAGCAAAGAAGTAAGGGACCTTAACAGCATCTTTGTGCCCCCTTTATCTCATTCAGACTACTTAGGGAGAGTAGCACTCACACCCTTAATCCTGCTGCCCTTGATCCTAGCATTGCACCTTGAATCAATTCCAGTGTGACATACTCTAGATGCAGCTGCCTCTAAAACAGCCCACCTATGACTGCATGAGGCTTTGGGGGACATCTAGACACAAGCCATAACAAACCAACTTTGTTCTAAAATTTCATTGCTGTAGTCACCATAAGTTCTCTTTAACAAAAAACAATGCACTGTTGGAAGATTCTAATAGTTTCTATTCGTGCCTTTATAATCATAGAGATGGCTTTTGCAAATTACTTTACTTACAAGTTTATTTTTCATTATTTCTTTCAATCGTTTAGTTACATGTGTTAGACTAAGTACACAGCATGAGGGAAAAAAATCAAGACCCTGCTTTCCTATCACAACGTGTCTATCAGAACAACTGCCAATCAATTCCACAAAGCAAAATTAGGATTACCAAATGAGGATTATGCAGGCATATAAATAAAATGTAGACACATTCCAAAGGGTCCATGAGATTCCCTAATCCATTTCACTAGGAAACAGGAAAATTACATTATTAGATTTGTGGCTCTTTCCTTTCAGCTCCTTTTAAAATGTGCCCATCTTTTTAAAGAAAATTAATTGGAAGTCATAAACCCCCATGTTTAAAAATAATTTATATAGAAGAAATTAGTTGCATCTTTTCAGTAGTAAATCAACCTCCTTAAACAGCAATAAGCTATCCTGGTTAAGTTTCTTTTATTGTGCCCTATTCAACTTATTAGTCTTACTGCAAATGTAACAAGCCAGCCTCCTGGTCAGCCACAGCGTATTTCTGATCACAGAAGTGTTAAAAACACTGTTTATTTCAATTATTTAGTAAATTCACATCAAATACGTATCACAAGCCATCAGTTCACATCAAAAGATAAATGAGTATCTACTTAAAATCAACTAAAATCAATAATCATATCAGAGATTAACACCAAGAATAATCACTGTATTTTCATATCCTAGGAAAATAAACAGTACCATTCCTGAAATAAATGTACTACATTGTAAAAGAAAGCATCATTTCTGAGTTTTATAATGTCATTACTAACTTATGTTGGAAAAAAAGAAATCAAAGAGAGGTACATGATGTTTAAATGCCTTATGGTTTCATTTTACACTTTTCATATCAGGATGAAGTCTTAAAAGTAATTCAAAAGGAAAATGAAAGTATTTTACTCAGAAGATAGAGTCCATATGTTCTTCAATCTGGAAACCCAGTGGGAAAAAAGCTTGAGTTTTAAAAACTGAATTTTGACAATTGGAAGCTGATGTGGCTTTTTTTCTTTCCATGAGGATTTTAAACATTCTCAGGGGGAATAAACTGCCCTTTATCAAATACTGTAAAACTTAACACCTGCTTAACTCCAAATGACCTAGAAAACATTTAGCAAGTATTCATAAACTTAGAATGAGGGTTTGCAATAAAAACTTATTCTTAAATGTAAAATATTTTTAGAAGTTTAGCAAAAGAAAACATATCTATACAGGTAGTTCTGTTCTCATAGTGTATCATTTTCAACCCATTTGTAAGCTATTACTATACACATCTATAATTAATTATATTATCTCTATGGGTAAGTTTATAAAAGTAAATTTTTAATTAACTGTGCAATACGTCTATACTACTAGGCTCTATGATGCAGGGCAGAGCCTACTATTTTTTCACTATATATGAATTCTAACCTACTAGCTGAAGGCCTAGCATCTGGTATGCCCTTAATAAAGCCCACCAAAATGATCAGTATGTATGTATTTTATTCTGATCACTCTTTCTTAGATCTAAAATCAAGTTGATAAACTCAAGGTTAAAATGATTTTGCTCCTACAATCAAGGAAGAAAATCAAGTTCTTAAAGGAGTGTCAGTTTTACACAACACAGCACACCCTGGATAACTTGTCCTCTTATAATGCACACAATTCCTACCAAATATAATTTAGCTTTAAAAAATGGATTCTATATGTATTATGTGAAAGTTAACTTGTTAACATATAGTGACACATTATTTAAATGCCTAGACTAAAAATAGGTACTCAGGTTTTAAAAAGTAACTGCATAATTAAAGATGGTAAATGAAATAACATATATTTTTAAATATCCAATGTTTGCTTTGCTTTTTCTTTAGAGGAATTTAATGTTATTTTGTTGTTAGATTAAAAATATTTAATAGAAACTTCTTATGTTTGGCCACTTCCTCTCCAATATCATCCCCACTATGGGAGAAATACAATGGGATAAAGTGTAAAGACGGCAAAGCCTTTTTTAAAAATAAGAATTTTCAGTGAAAAATGATTGAAAAAACACAACATAAAAATGAAAATTAATGCCATAAGTGGTCCTCAAACAGCTGCTTTGAAAGATGCTACTGTGAAGGGGAAAATATATATAAAAATATATTCATAAATTTATATATAAATA
>NW_004955471.1:5331726-5376726 GCF_000276665.1 Chinchilla lanigera
TAAGATAACTGTACTAATTTCTGCTGGTTTATTAAAAGGGACAATTAATGCTTCATTTTTTTCCCTAATTTTCTGACCAATTTTGCATGCTTATATCTGGTAGTCTGAACAACTACTTTGAAGATAACCATATGCAATATAATAAGCATTGTTAATTTCCTATTGTCTTGTTTTGAAATTCTGTATCATTTTTAATGTTTTTTACTTTTATTCACTTTAACATGAAAGATGCTATTTTATGGTGCTTCACATGCTCATTTTTATATCTGATCTCCTCTACCATTTAAATTATTTGTTAACTCCTCCAAGTTCTACTATGTATGCTCTGTAACTACTTTTTTCTTTATTCTTCAACAAACTTTTCTATGTTCTATGTTGTGTATCCACACATACTTTAAAAAAATGTTTAATGATGTCATTCTACAATAGTAATGTAAAGGCAAGGTAGTATGTGGGAATACAGCACCAGATGAGGTGCTGTATTCACAGATTTTAGTTCAGGCTTCATAATTCATTAACTGGTGGATCCTGAGAAAACCTACCTATTTTGGCTTCAGTCTCATCTACAAGGTAAATGTGCTGAATTAAATAATCTGTAAGTCCCTACCACCCTGAAAGTGTTTGTTTGGTTGTTCGGCTTTTTTTGTACTGGGAATCGAACTCAGGACCTCATGCTTGCCAGGCAGGCACTACGCCACAGAGCTACATCCCTGGTCCAAAAGTGCTATTATTTTAGTATAATTTTAATAGTATTTATTTTACTCATGGTATTCCATATACCTGTCTGTATGTATGCTCAAATTTTTATGACTTACAGTTCCTCAAAGATCTCAAAAAAATATTGTTTAAGGAAAAGTATGGAATTAATTCTTTGACTTCCTTTGCTCCTCCTGGAAGTTACGGGACAGAAAGCAATAAAATACACCATTCATGCACACCCTTTTGATGAATGTAATGGACAGATATAGGTGAACTCTAACACACACAGACTGCTCTAGATGGAAACCAAGAACACTCAAGTTGATTCTTTCTTTATCCTTGCCACCCCAGGACTGAACACATACTACGAACGAAGAAGCAAGTGTAACCAATATTTTCGTAAGCACACAGGGAAGGAGGTGATGACATGCTTCATTTTCTACATCTTGTTGAATGCCAAAGGCTAGAAAGACACTGAAGTTCAAAACGGAGTTAACAAGTCAAAGAAACTCAATACCTGGTTTTATAATGTGATGGTCACTGTTTTACATAATTAAGCTAAAGATATGAGCTTAAGACAATACTGAGTACATGAAAATAAGTATACAATCTATATAACCAAAATTATGAAAATTTCTTTACAGAAACCTGATAGGATCAAACTCATAGGAAAAAATCTAGACACATGCAAAAGAGAAACCATAATGGAAACCATAATGCTCCATCACTGGGTCCACATGATGGTCTCCTAGGACAACTGCTGGGCTAATTTCACTTCAGCCCTCCTCTTACTTCTGCTCCCAAGCAGCAGGCAATATTGCCAACTCGCAGTTAAAGGCACCTGCGCTCCTGGGCTATACTGAGGGCAAATCTCTAGCTGGCAACTGATGTAGAAGGAACAGAACACTTGTGCTAGAACATTATCGACAAATCCTGCCTGGCAGCATCCCTTATCCCACACGGGCATTTTAAAGTTTTTTTGCTTTGTTTTTAAAAAGCACATCACACCATTTGACTTAGTTATTTTATTTCTAAGTATGTATATATGCTACAGAACTGCTCACATATACTTTGCCAGGATTGTAGCATCTCTACAAGTAAATATTAGAAGTGAGCTAAATGTCTACCAGTATCAAGATCTCAAACACCATTACACATTGGATACATATATCAAACTGTCACATTATGCCCCATAATACATACAATGAAAACAATTAACAGAAATAGGTAAACAAAAGGCTCAAATGAACTACAATATTTTCACACTATAAAATATTATCTACCTGCAAAAAGAAAGAGGTAGATATATGAAAACAGCATTGAATATAAACCAAATAATACACATTATGGCTTCCTTTATATATATTTTTAAAGTGTGTTCATAAATGCAGAGGAGGAACCCCAAAGACTGTGTATTAAACTCTTTATCTTCTCTCCACTGCAGGACTTTCTGGGCACCGATAGGTAGTAAAGGAACTTTCACATAATGACTGAGTATTTTCAATAAGAATGTATTTTATATATGCTATATAATTGAAAGAGAAAAGAAAGATGCCCACTTTGAAATTTTTTGGCAGTGCTAGGATCAAACCCTTGGTTGCTCTACAGCTTAGCTACACTCTAGCTTTGTACTTTGAATCTTTTGCTTTCATTGTTATGTTTTGTTCTGTTCAGATAGAATCTCACTATGTCTTTTAGGTTTGCCTTGAACTGTGTATCCCAGGCTGGCCTCCAACTTGCAGCAATCCGCCTGTCTGTTTCCTGAGTGCTGAGATTATAGGTGTGGACCACTTACATACATTATTACCTCTATTATATTACTACATATATTACTATATATTACTACATATATTACATTGTTGGACCACTACACACAGCTCCAATTTGAATTTTGACCTAAGAAAATGTTCTCTACCTAGATAAGAAAAAAAAAATTTTTTTTTGTTTTTTTTTTTTTTGTTGTTTGTTTGTTTTTGTTTTTCTCCGGTACCGGGAACCGAACTCACAATCTTGCGCTTGCCAGGCAGGCGCTTTGCCGCTGAGCTAAATCCCCAGCCCCTTAGATAAGAAAATTTTATAAAATTAAGACAGTATCAAAAGTTTCAAAACAATCTTCACAGCAGTGTATTAACTTCTTGAACTACCACAGTACTCAAAAACCAAAAAGGTAGAAACCGTACAGATAGATTACACTATTGTTTTCGTTTTCTGAACAAACTCATGTAAAAAGTTTTAAAAATTTGTATCTTTTAAAAATTCCACAAAAATATATAACAACTCTTTATTTGCTTTAATTTTTATGATGTTAATTTAAATTATTAATATTAACACAAAGGTAATGAATCTTTAAAATATTTCTTCAGATATCATTTGCAATTTGAGTTATTTTCAAATATGCCTTTAAAGTCAAATTAGCTATCTGAAATACTGTAATTAGAGAACAATAAATTTCCAAAATTAAGTACAAAGTATACTCAGCCCTCATAAGGCATACATTTATATAATAATATATAATATATATTTTTTATTGCAAGATTATAAAGGGTCAGAATTCTTCTGGATGCAAAACCCCACTGGCCAATTCTATCCTTCAATATATAATAATCCTAACATTCTCTTTACATTTCCAAATCAAGATTATTTAACAGATTCAAAAATAAAAATCGTCTGGGATTTCTTTTGGGCCTTACTATTTGGGAAGAAAAGAGAACTCCCAAAACTAAGACAGTTAGCTAAAAATATGCTTCCCCTTCTACTTTAACCCTCTTTCAAGTCAGCCTTCAAGGTCCAGTATCAGTACTGCAGTAAAGATTTTATGACACTATACTAAATTTTTATTATTTCATTGAGAAAAAATAATAATAAAAAGATTAAGATCTATTTCCCTTTTCACCATTTTAAGCTTTTCTTTTTTTGCTTTCATCAATTCTAATCATAAATCAAAAGTATTCTTTTAATCCCACCAAGAGACAAAATAATGCATTTTACACTTAAATATGCTCAAGGAAAAATTAACATTCTTTATCATTTCCCAACAGAGACAGTTAATACTTTAGGCCCACATTAATAGAATCTTTCTGCCATTGTAGAAACTTTGATAGCACTCCTATTTCAATGTCTGAATTTTTCTCCTTTTTTTGACAAAGACAAATGATTGCCATCAATCAAGATCCAATCGAGTATACAGAGAGTCAGGCAAATGCATCACTCTTTACTGGTTTTTCTGTTATTTGAGTAGGCTTTGCTCCACATTATTTTATAAAATGATCAAAAATCCAGCCATAAGATAGATCATTCACACCCACTGTAAAATTAACTTTCATGAATAATGAGAGTTTTAAACCTTAGATAATGTATATGTTATAGCAAGGATATTACTGAGTTCATTTCTCGCTAGAGATTATGTAAATGATACTATATGACCTTTATCATTATAACAGGACATGCAAAATGCATATTATTTCATACATCATTTTAAAGTAGTCAGTTTGTAAAGGGAAAATAGTCATTTATAATATTCACAGTCAAGTGTTAAAATTTTGACCAAAAGACATAAACGTCCTGTAATCATTGTGAGACCTTCTTTTAACCTGTTACTTCTAGTTAAGATATCACAGGGCAAAAAACCTACTGGCTCAAAAATAAGTATTTGATTTTTCTATTTCTTTGTTGAGCTACTGATAAAGAGCATTTTGCAAACTTGAATGATGTTGGTTAATTAGTACTACATCTTTTTTGTGGACAGTAAGTATTAATACACATTTCCAAGTGATTCCACTCAAACCTTATGAGATTAAAAAAAAAAAAAGTCTGCCAATGTGCTGAGTAAGAAAGTGAAAGAAAATATTCCAGTAGTATTTCTTTGTAACTATGCTCTGTTAATTTTAAAACAGAGAATGTAAGTATGAACTTAAATGACCTACTATTGTAGAACAGCTCTGTTCAAAAGATATAAAGAAATACACATTCGAAACCACTTCCTGTGTTATACTTTCCTCCCTCTAATGACGACACAATCATCCTGTCATCCACCCAGCAAGATGCCTCCTCTCTCCTTAACCTGCATCAACACGAAGTCCCAACTCCCAGGAGATTTTCTCCCTAAATAATTTCCAGTTCATGCCCGCTATCACAGTTCTGTCACAATCTCATGCCTAGGGTGCCGCCAACAGTGGCACCTATCTATGATTTCATTATTGGCAATATTTTTCTTCTTCAAATCTCCTTTTTCTTTTTGGTACTGGGAAGTGAACTCAGGATCTTGCACTTGCCAGGCAGGCCCTTGTGCCAGTGAGCTGTATCTCCAGCCCACTTCCTCAAATCTATAATGAAAAAGTTTCCAGAATGATCTTTTTCTAATTGCTGACAGCAACAGCCTATCCCAAACACTTCGACAGCATCCTACCCCTAAAACAGCATTCTCCCAAGGCTGCATTCACACAGAGGATGCAGAAAGTAATGCATTTGGATGCTGAAAGATAAAAGTACTGTTTCTATTTGTTCTTACTTACAGAGGGAAAATGCAAAAATTTAGCTCTACTACTCTTTCATTCTGGCACCCTTACTCAGTCTCTCAGTACTCCTGTCATAGGTGGCATGATATTTCAGCAGATGACACACACTCTGGTTTATTTATGCGTAGGTTCCTAAGTTTATAGATTACACTATCTTGGGCAAGGTGGCACACACCTGTAGTCCCAGATACTCAGGAGACTAAAGCAGGAAGATTAAAGTTCCAGGATAGCCCAGGCAACTTGGCAAAAACTTATCTCAAAATTTAAAATAATATTTTTTTAATTTTAAAAAAGGGCTGAAGATGCAGCTCAGCAGTACAGCACTGCTGGGTTCAATCCCAGTACTGTAAACAACAACAAGAACAACAGAAAAAACCCGCCCTACAGACTACACTAAATTACATAATAGAGTACTTATGATACTTAGCAATTGGAGTGACAAAAATTACCTGATAATGGTTGAACATTATGATAGTATTTCACTATAAAAAGATAATCATTTCAAACTTGCTAAACTTTTCTGTGGCAGTATACTACACGTTCCCTAACAGCTACCTGATATAAAAACATACACCTAATGCATAGTTTTCACAAAAAAGTAGCATTTTAGCAATGAAAAACGTAATTACTTTTGAGAAAACACACTACAGAAACAGATGTTAAAAATATTTCCATCATTATGCAAGTTCTGTTGCCAAACTATCTGAATTACTCAAGAAACTCATAATTTGTACCCTTAAGTAGAACAAGTTAGAAAGAGCTTCATAAGCTAGTACTTCAATAAGTACTTTACCTCTATTAATAATCTTTAGCAAGAAACAATCTTGTCCATTTAAATAACAATGTCTTGAAAATACTGTATTTTCTTTCTTTCTTCCTTTATATCTCTTCGAATTCATATAATCTTTAACACTCACATGAGAGACTTCACAGTATTTAGACTGTTCCTTCTCTGTATTTTAAAACAAACAAGAAAAAGCAAAAGCAGGGGATGCTCCTAACTACCTCAAAGGTAATTACCAAGGCTTATGGACTCAGTGAAATCTCTAACGAATAACAGAGTTGCTGCTACTACCATTACCACACCTAACATTTGCATTAGGAGAACATAAAAAGGAACTTCAACTTAGTTTGGGATATATCGAGACTGAAGGGACAGAACTATATCCACATGGAACTATCTAGAAGGTCTTTGAAAGCAGAGATGTGGAGCTCAGAAGGGAGGTAAAGACCAGAGCTGACAATCTGAGATAAGTGAGGGCAGAAGTGCTAGCCAAGGTTAAGATCACAAAGGAACTAATTAAAGGAAATATCACCAACAGATTTCTTCAGGAATGACTCAAAAAATGGAGTTAGCAAAAGTTAAGATCCAGGGACTCAAAAGTGATGCAGGTCCTGTTGCTCTGGCAACACAGACATCTGGCATCAAGCTTTTGCTCAGAATAAGTATTCAGTACAAACGTGTTAAAGGACCAGGCAGTGTCTCAGGCCCACAGTTCCAGCTACCTGAGAGGCTGTGACAAGGCGAGGGCTTGAGCCTAGGACTTCAGGGCCAGCCTGGGCAACACAGAGAGACTCTTACTCTTTAAAACAAAACAAAAAAATTCATGCATTAAAACACAGAGAGGCTTCAGAACTGAGGAGCATCAGAAGCAAACAAGTTGAGTATAATAACATAAAGAAGGAGCACAGTCTCCGGGTTGTGGAATTCTCAGTCTTTAGTCACAGTGTGCTGCTTCATGTTTTCCACCTCCCCTCCCTCTCCCAGGAGTCAGGAGCACCCTGCCTGCCACTAACCACTGCCATCAGCTCTCAGCTCACACAAGAGCCCCCAAAGGTAATCTGTACCTCAGTATCTTGCACATCCGGCACCCTAGCAGGAGCAGTTACCCAACCATTCGCTAAGTGCCAATGTGTGTTCCCCCACCAAAACTATAAGCTCTGTGCTTTTTGTAGTTCATTTAGCCACTCACTGTTACAGTTTGGTTCTATCTAGGTCATTCCTACTGTCACCCTGTGCTCTCTCATTCTATGATCCCACCCAAGCTAATGGCTATAAATTACCCATGTACAGGTGAACTCAGAAATTTACAAACCCATAAAGATCTCCACAAGAGATCTTAGCTTAAGGATCCACAGGAGACCCCTTGGGGCTTGATCAGTATATCTAAATGGTAACTTTTCACCTGTTTTAGTAGTTAAGAGACGGTCATCAGTAGTCAGATATCTTCAAATTTGGAGCTTGTTGCTTCCTAGCTATGTGATCTTAAAACATTCAACAACGTATACTTTATTTAACATTTCTATGCTCTCTAAAATGAGAATAAGACTAACAGCACCTAATCCTTAAGACTGCTGATGTGATTGAAATAGTACCGTGTGTAAATACTTTTTTTTTTTCATGGTGGCAAGGATTGAACCCAGGGACTCTGCACATGGTAGGCAACCACCCTATCACTGAACTATATCCTAACCCTAGTAAATATTATCTGAGTGTTAAATATCACAGCAGGGTAAACTCAGCAAAGGCAGTGATTTTCAATTCTTTTATTCACTGCCTAATCCCCAGATCATTAGCCAAATGCTGGCACAACGCTCAATAAATATTTGTTGAATAAACGAATGAATAAATCTATCTCAAATTCATATAGAAAACCAAATTAATGGCCTTCTCTGCCAACAAGTCTCTTGCACTCTAGTTTTCTTCAGTTCTATGAATAGCACCATGTTCCATCTGTTGTACAAGGCTACACAACCTGTTCTACACACTGCAGTCGGAAGGTTTTTGAGACACTCTGTTGATCATGTTTCCTATTCCTTCCTCCACAGAATATTTTTATGGTTTTCCATTTCTCTTTAGATAAAGACAAAATGCACGAAATGGCTGTCTGGCCCCAGTGTGGACTTGTTATGGATGACACCTTCATTCCATCCCCTCACTAGCCACATCCCAGCTACGTGGTCTCTCTTGCAGTCCCTGTACTCATTACAGTCCTGTTTCAATCTTTTGCACATGCTATTTCCTCTGTCCAGAAATAACTTCTTTATCCAGCTGACTCATTCTTCAAATTTCAATTCAATTGTTATTTCAAAGGTAACATTCTGAAGCTCCTTAGTTGGGTCCAGACACTAACGGATGGAACTCACAAACAATTCAGTTCTACTTTACTGTACTCTAATAACTGCAATTTTATCACTGTTTTGTGATATTAATGGCTTCTCTATAGACTATGGAATCTACAGGGACTGGGAGCATGTCTACTTTTGTTTAGTATGGTGACCGTAAAGAATGCCACAGTGACTGGCGCTGCGCAGGTTCTGGTACTGGAGGGGTGGGTGTTGAGATGGAACCTCGCCATGCATTCCAGGCTGGCCTTGAACTCACTATAGAGCTGAAGTTAGCTTCAAACACAGAGATCCTTCTACACCGGCCTCCCGAAGGCTGTGTGCTATCACTCCCGAATTGTTATTAAATGAGTAAGATAGTATGAGAAATATGAAAAGATAATATGAAAAAGTGTGTTGTATTTGATAAAACTCAAGAAATAGTAGGATTTGAGGATGGAGCATTAATAGGGATGAGGAAGAAAAAGACAAATTCAAATGACAAAGCTTCCCACCACACTATCATGGCAAGGGATTTGGCACACATGATATCCTTTGAAGTTTGTGTAAATTTATATAACTGTGCAATCCACCATAATGCTTCCATCATCCAAAAAGTTCCCTTGTCCCTGAGGTCAATTTCTACTCCTAAAATCAATCTCAAATGCACACTTATCTGGTGTTGTCTTTCATTTTCTAGAGATTTCACATCAGTGGAATCATACAGGCACAGTCCTTTGTTCAGGGTTTCTTTCACTCAGAATGACTGTGGCTCATCCATGCTATTGTTACATGTATCAGGTGTAGCACTCAATTGTAATACGCCATTGAGCGGATATTTCACATTCGGTTTATGCATTCACCAACTGGTAAACATTTGGACTGTTTCCAGTCTGTGTAGATTACAAATAATACTGCTATGAATATAAATAAGACTCAGTGTGGACATATGCTTTCATATTGCTCAGGAAGATACCAAAATATGATATGTTACATGTCAGAGTTTTCTTCAAGGACAAAATGTTTTCCAAAGTGACTGTTCCAATGTACATTCATTACAGCAATGTGTGAGCAATCCAGTTTTCTACATTCTTGTCAGCACTTAACAATGCCAGATCTTCTGTTTGTACCCATTCTCATAGGTGGGTACTAGTGTATCATTTTGTTTTAATTTAGATTTTTCCAATGACTTCTAATGCTGAACACTTTCTATACCAGTAGACTAATTAGCATATACTTACTTTGGGTGAGAAGTTTCCGTTTCAAATCATTTTCTTATTTTTATTGCCCAATACTGAGTTGTAAAGTTCTTAATACACTCTAAATGTAATTTCTTTAGGTTTTGTTTTGTTTTATTTGTGTGTGTGTGGTACTGGGGATATAATTCAGGGCCTACATGCTGACATCTATCTCCAGCCCTTTTTAAATTTTTTATTTGGAGATAGTCTCATTAAGTTGCTAAGTGGCCCATGCTGGGCTTGAACATGATAATCCCCCTGTCTCAGCCTCACAGAGTGCTGGGGTTACAGGAACACATGACCATGCCTAGCCTAAATATAATGTCTTTATTAGATATATAATTTGTAAGTGTTTTGTCCTAGTACGTCCTTGTCTTTTAAATTTTATCAATGGTGCTTTTGAAGAACAAAATTTTTATTCTTCTTGGTAACGTCATAATTTTTGTTTTCTATTTTTTTATTTTAAGAAATAAAAGAAGGAAAACATATTAACAAACAGACATCCGTTCACAAAATAGTATAAGAACAATACAAACAAAACAGAGTTACAAAGTTGTAGGAAATTAACAATGGTTGTTGTATTACTTATTGATATCTTCAAAGTGGTTTCTCAAGAAAACACAGACATACAAGATTGATCAAACAAATAATCATTAACTGTTCCTTTCTGCAGAGCAATAGAAAACAGTAGTACAACTATGTTAGCTTCCTGTATATATATACTTACATAATTTCCCCTTCTTTCCCTTCTCTTTTTCCACACCCCAGCTGACCTTTACTTCTGAGCATTTTCCTTTCGTTCCACGATGTCTATCATATCTCCTATTTTTTATTCACTCTTTCAGGTCTTTCACTAGTGAGACAATATAATTCTTACACATGCAGGTCTGATTTATTTCACTTATGACTATGGTCTCTAGTTGTGACCATTCACCTATAAAAGCCTCGACTTTTTTTCTTTATAGCTGAGTAATATTCCATTCTATAAAAGTACCACAATTTTTTTATCCAATCTTCAGTGGATGGACATTTGGGTTGCTTCCACAGTTAAGCAATTACAAATTGCACTGCTATGAACACGGGTGCACATATATTACTGTGATATGACATTTTCAGATCTTCTGGGAAAATACCCAGCAGAGGAACAGCTGGGTTGAATGGGACCTCTAGACCTAGTCTGCTGAGCAGTCTCCAAACTGATTTCCAACGTGGTTTCACCAGTCTGCATTCCCACCAGCAGTGGAGAAGGGTTCCTATTTCTCCAGAGCCTCGCCAGCATTTGTTATTGGTCGATTTCTTAATGCTAGCCATTCTTACTGGTGTGAGATGAAATCTCAATGTTGTTTTAATTTGCATTTCTCAAATGACTAATAATGTTGAACACTTTCTCATGTATTTATTTGCCATTTGTATTTCTTTATCTGAGAAGTGTGTATTCATCTCAGCTGCCCATTTTTGGATTGGGTCCTTGAATTTGGAGGGGGGGGCTGATGTTTTTTAATTGTTTATATGTTCTAGATAGAAAACCTTTGTCCGAGGGACAGTCAGCTGAAATTTTTTCCCAGTTGGTGGGTTTTCTTTTTACTCTGCTGGTGATTTCTTTAGATGTGCAGAAACTTTTCAGTAGGATGAGATCCCAGTTGTTGATTCTTTGAAGTATTTCACGGGCAGTTTGGTTTTTGTTCAGGAACTCTCTGCCTACCCCTATGTCTTCAAGGTTTTTACCTACTTTCTCTTCCAATAGATTTAGTGTTTTTGCAGATGACATGATACTTTACATGGAAGACCCCAAAAACTCCCCAAGAAGACTCCTTGAATTAATCAACAAATTCAGTGTTGTAGCTGGATACAAAGTCAACACCCAAAAATCTATAGCATTCCTATACATGAACAACAAACACACAGAGAAGGAAATTAAGGAAACCATACCTTCACAATAGCATCCAAAAAACTGAAATATTTAGGAATCAATCTAACAAAAGAAGTAAAAGATCTATTCAATGAAAACTACAGTACTCTGAAAAAAGAGAATGAAAAGGATTTCAGTAAATGGAAAAATATTCCTTGCTCATGGATAGGAAGAACCAACATTGTGAAAATGGCCATACTACCAAAATTGTTGTATAGATTTAATGTAATTCCAATTAAAATACTATTTATTAGCATACCTCACAAATCCAGAGAAAACATTCCTAAAATTCATCTGGAACCAGAAGAGACTCAGAATAGCAAAAGCAATCAAGGACAAGTCAAGTGGAATCACAATCCCTCACCTGAAATTATACTACAAAGCCACTGTAATAAAATCAACAAGGTACTGGCTAAAAAACAGACCAGAAGATCAATGAATCAGACTGGAGGACACAGCCAGAACCACAAACACACTCAGCCACCTAATCTTTGATAAAGGAGCCAAACAAACTCACTGGAAGAACGATAGCCTCTTTAATAAATGGTGCTGGAAAAATTGGCTTGCCACCTGCCAAAGACTGAAAATAGACCCAAGTCTATCACTAGGCACCAAACTCAAGTCAAAATGAATCAGAGATCTCAATGTTTCCTAAATTTTAATTTTACTTTTATGTTACCAAATTTGGTTTGCTAATATTCTGTTAACCATATATATGTGCATGAGGAATTTCATTTGTTTAAATGAATAACTGAAGCTGAACAAAGTGAAACTCATAGTGTGCCTAGGACTATTTTAGGAAGTGGGAGAGCGAGGTCTACACTCTGCAAACAACGGGCATGAGCTGGGGCTGGGGCTCGGTGCCAAAGTGCCTGCTGCGTGGGCTCTGGCTTTGAGCCCCAGCACCAAAAGGGAATAAATAACTAAAAACGAAAATAAAGCCAGTGTCCACTGCATGCTGCCAGTGGTTCTCAGCCTGTCTGGAACTCTTTCTAGAGAAAATTAAGAAAAATTGGAAGGAATTTTGTTTGTGACAATGACTGAGAAGCACTACGATGATGCACCGGCAGAAGAAAGGGTAGAAAACCACCCCAGACATCCTTACCAGGACAGGCTTAGAATAATAACAGTTCCAGTCCTGCATGTGTTTAAAATGTTCCATTAACTACTGTTGAAACGAGGTCATTATCTGCGCTTATGCCCCCATGTTTTTCTCAAAAATGCAAGCATTGTGTACATTAAGATAAAACTGGATGGTGTCCCATTCAGAACACTATCAAAAGTTGTACATTGTTCAGGGTTATTCTGGCTCACAGTTTCAGAGGTGCCGTCCTTGGTCAGCTTGTTCTGTTGATTGGGGCCGGTGGCAAGGCAGAATTTCACGGCAGAAGCATATGGTAAGCAAAGTTTCTTACTCTGAGGCAGCCATACTTTTCCCACTATAATGTAATTAATTATATGCCTAGCATGCCCATAAAATCATAATATCCAGAAATAATAAGGTTTTATATTCCAAAACAAACAGCCCTCATACAGTTTTTTGAGGAGGTGCCAGGAATTGAACTCAGGACCTTGTGCTTGCGAGGCAGGCACTTTACCACTGAGCTATATCCCCAGCCCCAATACCTGTTGACTTAATAAGCATTTAACTAATTTTCATGTCTTCACAAATTATTTCCTGGAATTCTAAACACTGTTTGTAAATATAAACATAATGGCATATAATTCCAATTTGTTCTACAAAAGAACATGAAAATCATGTGTCATCTAAATACTGTAGTCTCCAATGCCCAAATCCACTTTCCAGAATTTCAGTTACCTCGAGTCGGTCTGGGAATATTAAATTAAAAACTCCTGAAAGAAATGATAAATTTCAAAGAAATGTTAATAAAGCATACCATAATTTTCCTATTTTATTAGTAGGTATTATTATTAATCCTACCGTAGCTCACTCAGAAGGTGAGCTTTACCGTACATATGTATGTATAGAAAACACTAGTAGCCACCGGGCTCAGTACTATCCATGGCTTTAGGTCTCCGCTGGGGGCACTGGAACCTGGCCCCGAAGGAAAGGAGAGAATACTGTGTGTCACAGAAATATGCAGCTAGTCTTAACGTTCACATCCCTATTAAATAGAATCTAAGTACCTTTACATCCTTAAAAACAGGAGAGTAAATGCTCAAGCCTTCATTTGCCAACTTTTCTCTCTGCAGCAAAAAAAAAGAAAAAAATTCTAGCCTTTTATTGTTTGCGTTCAACTGAAACTAACTACATTTCAATAGTCAATACCTTTATGCAGTCTTCTTTACATGCATATTTGGAAGCATCAGTTTAGGAATATAGGAATTGCTTATAGTTCTTATGCTCTAATGTGGCAATACAGAGTCAATTTTAGTAAATTCTAAAGGGTTAAAGGTCAAAATGCAGGACTGCATAATTTATCAGCCCAACCAATTCATCATGAAAGTACAGAGTTAAGTGAAGCATTAGGCTATTGCTGCCTTTCATGAATAAAGGTTAATACCAATGTTTATCTAATTACAAATTAGATGGTATTTGCTGCATCAAATTTATTTGTCGAAAAAGTATTCTGTGACACTGTCATATTTTAAACCACTGAATCAAATGTAATTCACAGCAATGCATTATATAATACAAACAATATTTAATGCTCTAAGCTTTAGATTAAAATTACTTTAGACATTTTCATTAGTAAAATATGCTCACCATGAAATATAAACTCCCACTTTCGCACCAAGAGACACCAACAAATAATTCATAAGCACCAGGAATATCTGTACATGTAAATTTCATATGTGTTCCAAGTTGTGGCTTACTATGTGATATTTCACATTGTTTGGTAAAAATACTTGATATTTTCTCCTGCAAAAAAGCTAGGTAAATGAGGAAAGGTCAAAGATATAAAATACAAGGCCATTAAAGAACAGTAGAAAAAGATGAGTTTTAAAAATTTTTGAAAGAATTTTATGAAAGAAAAGAAAATGGTAATGTGCTTTTCCATAAATTAACATTACATTTTAAATATATATATTTCATTTTCTAAGTTAAACAAACCTCATATAAAAGTATAATTAGATAGATAAAGGGTTATATAAAGCATGGCAGCATACACTAAAACACAAAATCACAAAAATAAAACTGTTATTTTACTCTGCATAAAATACAGTAACACTAAAGAGATACTATTTCACTTAATTCGATAAGATCTCAAGATTTCATAAAAATGTTTTAAGTCAAATAAATTCAAATAAAAACTCATAAGGCAACAAGTTACTACAGTGTGTTGAACTAATTGAGGCAGATGTTTTATGTAGCCAAAGTTCACTATTCATTATAATTACAAATGAAACAGAAGAAGAGTTATTCTCATGGGAGGCTCAGATTATAAAGCAATGTGCAAATAAATGTAATGCTATGCTTCTAGAACTACGGAAATGCAACTTTAACACAATACATTTTCAAACAAATATACCTGCGATTTGTACAGGATCTATATTTATCATTGAGCCCACAGAATAATTTGTAGAATCTCTTAAAAGAGAAAGTTGAAGATCAGACAGTCCAACCATCATCCCTTTCATCCACCCTAAAAAGCTTTCAAATAACAATCTTGACCCACAGTCAGTCCATTTAGAATGGGTTGTATCTGAATGAAGAGAAGAAAGACCTGCTCTGAACAGGCATTCCATTTTGCAAATAACTCTTAAAGAGTTCTTTTATTCATCCAACAAATATGAGCGGAGTATCATATATCAAATACTGAGAATACACCAGTAAATTAAACAAAGGAAGGGACAACGAATGGTAAAATACATGCATAACAAATTATATAAAACTATTATGAAGAAAAATAATGGTACTGTCAGTACAAGCTAGAACAGTGATGGGAATGCATAGGTGATAAGAAAAGGCTGAGCTGGAAAGGCTGGTCAAAGTGGGATGGGAAAAGGTGACACACGAGTGAAGAGCTAGAAGAAGGGGATGTGTTGAGTACATTGATATTCAGGTAAAAGGGCTGCAGGCATGAAGAACATGTAAAAAACCTGTAAGATAGGAGCAAACAGCCCAATATGGTCAGAGCTACCTAAGATCAGATCATCGACAGCTTTGTACATTAGAAAAAGTATGTTTAACTGAAATCTGGGATATTACAGGGGAAAGGATTAAAGTAGCACTGAGGAGACTCCCAGAGAAATCAATAAACTTTTTTATAGCCTATAAGCTAAAAATGGTTTTTAAATTTTGGAATAATTTTGTAAAACAAAAATATATTTTATAATGTGAAAATTATATACGACTTTAAGATTCCAGTATAAAGTTTTACTGAAACACTCATACTCATTGGCTTTTGTGCTGTCCACAGCTACTTTTGTACTACAATAGCAGTCCTCCCTCAACACAGATGCTCAGCATGCTATAATCACAGTGATGTAATTAGGACATGACAGTGTTTCCAGTGTCATACCTATTACTGTATCACTTCTGTTTTCACCTTTACCAGCATGTACCCAAAACAAGCAAAGAGGATTTTGAATGCGCTACTTTCAAAGGCATAGTGGAGTGTGCATTATTTTGTTCTAAATTAAACAGCAAACTTTTGTATTTCTTTTGGTTTTTTTGAGTGCTGAGAATGGAACCCAGTAAGCTTTCATCCACTGAGCTACAGCTCCAGCCAAATGATTTTGCTTTTTATGCAAAGGCACTATGTCTCTGATAAAAGAATACAATATACATCATTACCAGACAGAGCACTCTTTGTAATATTGCCAAAGCATAGAAAAGCAAGTCAAAAAATCAGAATAAACCAATTATCTCATCACAACAAAATTTCAGAAAAATAAAACTGGAAATGAGGCTTCAATCAAAGTAAGTTTCTGAGTGAGTGGCTCATTTGTTAGCCATGCGAGGAAAGTCATTTACAAATAGTGAGCTGATTAAACGGAGTTTCATTTGGCAGCTGAAGAATCACTGTGGGGGGCGTTATATAAGAAAATTATAGCCTTCCGGGGAGAACAGTTACTCAAAGAGTGGACGACACTGGGAGCAATATGAATAAGCAATTAAAAACAAGGCAAATGTTTTCAAACATTCTTGCTCAGCTTTTGATGCGTCAACAGATGTAACCTAAGCTGCTCACTGTGTACTGCTGTTTCAAGGAGTCAGTAATGACAGTGAGGTGACTGAAGCGTTAGCCTCTGTGAATAGTCTACATGGAACAATAATAAGATTGTTTTCAGAGCTAAGAAAACTGATTTAGAAGCACCTGAAGTGGAACCTGCAAACATGTGGCACAAATGATGGGGCACAAATATGTGTGGAACAGGAAAAAGCTAAGTTGGGCAATTTACAGAGCTTATGGACATATAAAATATTTGAAGTCTATGTTACTTAGTGTATTATTCATTCGGAGGTACTCTGCAAAACATCTGTTGTGAATCTATTCTGTTACTGAACTTGGTGAGCCATGGTGACCTAGTTCTCCCTCCCTGGACTTAACCATCATCATTCTCATGGATTTTACCAAAACTACCAGGCAATTACACTAACTTCCGCTACTGTAAAGCATTTAAAAGATTAATGGTAGTGAAGTTTTATTGTGATTTTTTTGACCTTAAGATGGAGATTGAATTTGTTCTGGACAAGAAGAACCATACTCAATTATCAAACACTGATTTTAGAAGTTGGCTTTTGTCTAAGACATAGTAATGTCTTAAATTGAAGTAAATTTAATTGTAGTAAAGTCATTTTGATGACAAAATTGTTTGAATCAGAAGCAGTATCAAGCTCCATTATATATGTCCTATGTTTCAAAGATAAAACAAAAACCAAGACCACAAATTACTATGAAAATGTTGTAACATATATTTTTTCTAAGCAAACTCCAATCCCAGAAGCACTTTTCAGACACTAATAGAAGGGCAAAGAAAATTTTCATTCTTTATTTTTAAAATTAAAAAAATAAAATTGTCATCTTTTTTTGTTATACAAATGAGGAGTTTCCACACAATCTTCAACTGAAAGTAATCTATAATGCAGTAATGTGCTTAAAAGATAAAAAAATCAAGAGAAATGTCAAGTAGAATTGTATGTTTTCCAAGAGCTAAATATGCTAAGTTAACATCATATCCCTGTGAATTACTAGTTTTTAACAATATTTTAGTGGGAAAAGATATTTTCAAAGATGAAATATGTAAAGTCTTACTGCAGTTTGCATTAATAGATGAAAATTTGCAATTAATTTTGATGATAGAAAATGCTGATCCCCAAGTAAGCAAAATTTTATGCATACATTCTCAAGAGCAGAAAGTCAATCATTTCACTGGGAAAACCTATCACAGAAAACTCCACTCAATGAATAAAGTCAGACCGCTAGAGAAACCTGACTGAAAGAGAGGAAGAAGAATATCCAGCAGTCATTCTTAGTAGGATACTACTGGTGTGTGGCAGGGGAGATGACTCCTTGTTGTACACTGACTGTCCTGACCACTACCACACCTGCAAGCTTCCTTGTCAACGTGCCTATCAAAGATACTCCACATACTCTGCGACCCCAGAGTGGAGAGAGTGTCACTTCTGACTGAGAACCTTTCACTGATCACTCAGGCTTACCCAGGACTCTCTTTCCCATGAGACTATTTCCATGGGTTCTGAAGTAGAAGTTCATTAGCATTTTGGAAAATCTGAGAACCAGTAAGTTTAGGAACAGTGGCAAAGAGGTAAGGGAGTTCAGAATACAAGGCCTCTATTTTTTTTCCATGAGGAGTGTATTACCGGAAAGAACTCATCGCACTACAGTTTCAAGTGTGGCAATGTGCTTTCTATCACATCGGCAATTTCTTGAAAGAGATCTTTTCGCTTTCCTCTATTTATTAACCATTTGCTTATTCCTAAACCTTATTATAACCTGACATCCACTTTCTCCATGCTACTAACACAATTCTAAAAATACCAGTATCTTCTTGGTTGCCTAATCTAAGGCCTTCTTCTTAGACAATCTTGTTTCTAGTTATTTTAGAGCCTTAGCCACTTCTTTTTCATGAGAAATTTATTAATTTAAACCAACTGTATGAGTTCAGGTACTTCTGCTGTCCTGAACACTAAAATACTTCTTGCCTTCACCTTCTCTATATTCTCTTCCACCACTTACCATTTACAGATGATAGGCTCCCCTTACTGAAACACAGTTCTTAAGTCACTGCTGGCTGAACAACACCAAAATGGTTGGCAAAGTAAGGCCAAATGTCTTGACCCCTATACTTAAGGTTTCTCGCAATCAAGGTCACACCCTTCCAATCTTATATCTTCCACAGCACTCATTCCAAACACAAAGAAACACTGAACGTCCTCTGTATGTGCTTCCCTATCTCCTGATTATGTGCTTTCCAAACTATCTTTATTCATTTTGTATGGCAACATATGCAGTTTTTTCTCTCACTTTAAATTTTAACTTCTATGTTAAAATACAAATTCTCAGCTATAGGCAATAGCCTTACCTTTCCTGACTTTCAAAAGTAACATTTTTGTACCACTTTTATGTCACATTTGAGTCTGCATTATTCATTTTCATATACTTACATACATATAAATTTTAATATATAATATATATGTATGGCTTGCCTTCCCTATAAAGTCTGTGGTATAATACTATTAAACATTAATATTAAGCACTTACATATATCAAAATGTTTTCTCAACAAGTCTATGAGTTATCCAAATCTAATAAACACGAAATACAGAGGCTCAGAAATTAAGAAAACTCAAGATCAGCAAGAACTTGATAACTATTTTTAAATTATTAACTGATTATTCCAAGATGAACTATCACTCTAAACGTTTACAAAGATGTAGGTACATGTCACTTTAAGTGAACTAAAGGTAGAACACACACACAAAAAAATGACCTAAGAGGGTATACGATAGGTAGACGGTCGTGTGTAAGTATAACAGTATTAATGTTTGCTCCAAGCACACAAGGCTCTTCAAACACCATGCACATTACTTCCCATGTGCTACATTAGTTTATGCTTAAAACTATACTTTAAAATATACATTGTTTTCACTGACCGGCTTCAATGAGATTAATTAAGTCCAGGGTATGCATAAAGCTAGCCATTTCAGATTTCAAATGCTTTGCTCTAGAATGATTAGTGAAAAGGCCCAAACAGAATGTAACATGTCACTCAGTATCTTAGAAAACACTCTTTTTCTTAACACGCCCAAGCAATTTTGGAGGGTGAGAGGCCTATAATATATACGAAAGAACTATTACTTTGATGAATATCTGATTCCCTGCAAAACAATAAAAGTCCTACAACCTAAATCATAGCTACAAATATAATAAGGAATCTGAAACTAGAAACTAAGAAACACTGTAAATATATTCTTATTTTTAAGTACCACGATGGTGAAAGGATACAAAACTATGACAAATTGTACAGACCCACTCAAGACAGAATTTTTCTGTAAAATATGCTGGTCAGATAATAAAGTGTTATTTGAATGGAAGTTTATACTAAAATTCTGTACAAAATAAAATTCACATCACTAAAACTGAAATTAATTGTCAGTACTTTCACCATGACATTTTACGCTATTAGACTAAAAGACTAAGAAAAACACTCTACTTCTACTGACAATAAATAGAAGTACTCGGTGTTGTAATCCTTCCACCAAAATCACTGGAACTCTGGGAGAGAGCTGAGGAGGAGAAAACATCATGTCTATTATTACTGTGACTAAGTGGGATTAACTAATTCTCAGGAGGTAAAGTTATGAATTAAGTGAAGCTCAGAACACTAAGAAAATTTGTGGGGAAAGAATGCAAATAGCTCCTTAATTATCTACAGCCTATTAACAAGCAATCCTTATTACTGGCAATTAAAATCCCCTTAAATTTTATGGCAAAAGTTCATTGAAACGTTGAAAATTATACGCTAATTATTGCACTGTAAAGCACATGTTTAAGTGTGTACTTTTGCTATAAGCTCAATAAATAAGAAAATACCAAATTCTAACTGATACAGTGACTACATATTTCACTAACTGGAAAACACGTGTGGGTACAAAGCCTGTTGGGCTCCCGCTGCCACTGCACAGAGCGACAGCACTGGGAAGCCCGGAGCTGGAGGTTCTACACAGATGGCAGCGGGGTGAAACCCTCAATGCCACCCCAGCACCTGGCATAAGAAGGGATGCGCATTATTTATTGCAGAAATTATTTTTGTGCGTGACAATAGGTATTTGGTGGTTGGTGTATATCATCAACTTTCAAGTTTTGCATCTTTAAGTGCTACCAAACTGTTCGCTGCTTTTTTTTACCAATTCCCAAACAAAAGATCTAAACAAGTATTTTTGTAACTAATTATAACTAAAAGCTACATGGAAACCTAGACTAAGTGTATCTTATTTCTAACGACATCACAGTACTCAGTGCCAATGAAGAAATGAATGATTGGATGTAGATATGAACAAAAAGGACTGAAATGTCTTGGAGGACCCATAGTCTTCAGAAGGCAAAATGGTGCATCTATACAGTAAACCCATACACAGATGCTGTAAGTCATGAAGCAAGGTCCACGAATGTCTCTGTCCTTTGTTTGCTTTTCTCTTTTAACCGAGAACTGCTCTACCCACTATGCCAATATAACTTATATATATATATATGAGAAATTCCTTAAATTGTCAAATAGCCAATCGATATTCAATTTCCCTAATGTACTTTCTCTTTCTCTCTCTCAACAGTATATTCAAATTAAGATCCAAATGAGGCCCATACAATGAACCTGTTGAGCAATTTCATAAACTTCTTCTATAGGCTCCCCATTTATTTTTATATACTGTTGACACACATTTGTTGTATATATACACAGATTTTTTTACATTCTAATTTTGCTAATTACATCTTCGCTGTGTCACTTAACATGGTACTTTCCCCCTCTATCTGCTATGAACTGATTAGATCACGAACAATAATGTCCAATAGAAAACTAATACAAACCATTTATGTAACAAGTTTTTCAAGTAGCCACATTAAAAAAGAAAAGGAACTGGTGAAAGTAATCCTAATATATTTTATCTAACAAAATGTACCCAAATTATTATCAATTCAACGTGTAATCAAGAGGAACACAATGAGTTTCTCCCCCCGCACACATCTTTTCATCATTTGGAGTTCCAAATCTTTTGTATCTTTTACACTTAAAACACATCTCAAACTAGACAGACCACATGTTAAGCACACGGTAGCTTCTTAAAAAGCTACTGTACGAGATGGCCCAGAGATTGAAACCTGACCAAACTGAAGTTGGACATATACTATCTACTTTTTTCCTGTTTTTGTGATTTTAATATTGGTCTGCGCATGTACTTCTTGCCACCCTAATCCATTCATTAGAAAATCTGACAGCAACTTTTGCCTAGTGATTGTAGTCGCCATTGGTAATCCTGCCCAGCTCTCATTGTTGCTATTCTGTTATTCCTTCTCAATTTATTAGCTATAATCATTCCATTAAAAAGAACTTTCCCTCATCACTGTAGTAATTATGCAGTATGGTTTATATAGGAAAGGGGGAATAAATGATTTCTCACTTTAATTATCAGTTTCAGAATTATAAGCTGCTTCCCCAGAAACCTCTGAAAGCATTCTATAAAGATTTTTTTATGACTATCATTATGAACTTATGGGTTAAAACATAATATACTCATCCAAAAAAAAAAAAAAACATAATATACTCTGTTTCAATCTATTGCAGTTATCACTCTTACATTTTAAAGTGTCTCATCTTTGGGCAGTAGAAACCCTTTTCATTTTAGCTCCTGAAACTTTTCTACTCAAGCCCAGGAACTTCCGATAGCTCTCTATCTTTCCGATATCCCTTGTTGGTTCAAGGTGACCCTGCCACATCCTAAAATCCCTCACATTTGCAAGAAGCCCCAATCCTTTTTATTGGTCCTGGCTCTTTCCTCTTCATAGTACAGACTGCAATGTAGATTTGAGAGTGTGCACTGCTACCATTTGTCTGTCATTTCTGCCATTCCATGGACAAAACCAGAAGATACACTTTTTAAATAAGAAAATATGACTTCTATATATATTTTTTCATGACAAATAAAAAGGAGCTTTATTTATTTCATGACAAATGAAAGGACAAAAGGAACTTCCACTTAATTTGCTCCATTTTTATATACATATACATGTGGCCATATTTCTAAACACCAGGAACTTGTTCAATATACTTGGGAAATACACAAGTGAATGAAGAAATCAAAAGGATGCTGCACCGAGGCAATGGCTCAAACTGAGTTCAGAACACCAGTACCAGTATTACTACTAACATGATTATCAAAACTAGTTTCATATTTCTCCGTAACTTTTTTTTCCTTTTGTCCTCAGTGTGTGTGACTGTGAGACAGAAGGGAAGGAGATGGGAAGAAAAGAGAGAAGACCTCACTTGGCATCTACAAATAACTGTGTTCTAGAGTCATGTGAAATACTTTCTCTCATGTAGTAAATAATACTCAGCTTATTTTCTTTGGCTTCCAATTTAGTCACTGCTTTCAATTTTTTTTTTTTGATTTTTATAATTAGGGATTAAAAGTTCAATCTATAAGGAATATTCACTGAAATCTATTTTCAATACCGGTCTTCCTACCTGTTAAGGCTTGTGTCTAAATGTCCCCCCAAAGCTTCCTGCTGTCATAGGGGGAGCTTTTCAGAGGTGACTGGATCGAGAGTGTGTGATACAGGAATTAAGTGTGTGATGCTAGGATCAAGGGTATACAATTACTGCAGTAGTCTGATGATGGGTCTGGCATGGTTCTGGGTATGGATGATGGGAAGGTCCACGCTCACTGTGAGTGCTATCTGGATACACTGTAGGGAAACAAAGAGGGTTGCTGCTATTGCTTGCTGCTTCTTTGCCACTTTGCTCCCTTCAGTACACCATGAACTGTCTCTCCTCTGGGATGCCCTCTGCAATGCCACCCTGCTTTAGACCAGCCAACTATGGACTAACACCTCTACAGACTGTGAGCTGAAATCAACCTTCCTCCTTTAACATTGGGCATTGGGTATTTTGTCTCAGCAATGAAAAAAGTAACTAAGGCACTATCTTATTTCTTCTATTCCCTTAAGGTCAAATTCCTAGGCTCAAGTGATCCTCCCACCACAGCATCTTGAGTAGGAACGACTCTAGGTGTGTGCTACCACGTCCATCTGTTCAAATGGACATTTTGATCCTTTATAGACTATGGTTACTAAAACAGTGCTGTAACGACTAGTACGGTACAAACACCTTTTCCCTTATTTTTCATCATGAACTCTAAGATAGATTCCTGGGATTGGAGTTGTCGGGCAAAGGAGTAAATGTATACTGTATATAATTTTGGTAGTTATTACTGAACTGTTCTCCATACAAGTTTGTGCTTTCTCTAGCAATAACCTCTTAACAAAGGCAATCCACTTAGTGGGCACTGACTCAAAAACTACCACATGCCAAGTGTCACACTGTCAAGATATACAAATGGGCAGAATGCTTGCTTTCAGCTCTTCACTGCCAAAAGCAATGTGTACCTGCTTACCCTACTCACAACAGAAAGTATGAAAACTTTCATGACAAATAATTACCACCTAGGTTTTCATTGGGGGGGGGACTCTAATGATGTGGCATTCATATAATGTTAATTCTATTCAATGAAAATCTTAACATAGAACACCACGGGTTTCCAAATATTTTCTTTCCAAAGGGTCTATAGTGATTTAGTGCAAATCATCATTCCTTTATCTTCTGCCATGCTTCTCCACCAGTAAGTGAAAGAAGTACAATTTCAAATAAGTGTATCAGCTAAACCAACTCATTTTCATCTTGCTGCAAAATGATTGTGTGTATACAACAAACACCCTTCTCAGGGACATTCGCTTCTGCTCAGGAGCTGATCTGATTTTGTCAGACAAGGTTTATTTTGTTTGTGTCTCTCTCTGTTTGCTGTTAGCGGGTATTTCCCCCCTAACTTTCACATCTAGAGATCATATACACCTAGTCTTCAAAGTTTGCCATCGCTTTTCCTACAAAACAAGCACATTTTGTGATACAGGGATGGCCTAACCTGCTTGACTTCTGCCTGCACAAGCAACTGTGAAACTACTTTCCACAGCTGCCACATCACCACTCAGAACAAAACAATCTATAAAAATACTTATGTCACTCACAATGAAATTCCTTTTGTTGCAGAAATCATTCAAATTGTCTTTTTAAAAATAATTTTATTGGTTCTCTTTGATATACATAATGATCAAATTCATTGTAGGGAGTTTGGACCTGTGCATGATATTCCTTTATTCTTTTTTCTCCATTCTCCTCCCCTCCCTTCGGTCCTTCCTCTCCTTATTTACAAACGCTTTGTTTCCATTTTTTTCTTTTTTTTCCTTTTCTCTTCCTTTCCTTCCCCCACCCCCTCCATGGTTCCCCTTCCCACCTGAACATTTTCTTCCTACTTCCCAATAGCTGTCATCCATTTTAGTCCTTATTTATGCTTTCAGTTTCTCACACAAGAGAAACAAAGCAAAATCATGTTAAGTAGTACTAAACAAACATTTACTGAGTACTAAAATGTACGTCCCAGGAAGGCAGGGATTTCTGTTTTATTTGTGACTAGAGATATCCAGTACTTAGAAGACAGGTGCAAACAGTGAGATAATAAATATTACAAATGTTTATTGACTGAATAAAAAATGAACATTATATATAAGGTACTGTGAATGTATCATGAATAGGAATAGCTTCTCCCCTTAAAGAACTTGACTAGAATAGGTTAAACATATAAAAAGGCAAATCTATACATACAATCAAAACAAATGACGCTGACCATTAGTGTTGCAAAAGCTTACAGATGCCAATACTGTAACTGAGAAGAAGGCTTTCTACTCACTCTGGGCTTTTGATGAAAAGCGGGTCTCAGACAAGCACCCGAGTGGGAAATACAAGTGGCTGGAATCATGTGAGCAAATACATGAAATTGGAAAAAGCTGCACAGCAGTTTTAAAGACAGACTCCACTTAGAAAGAAGAAGCTTCTTGGATTTTCAAAGTAAAGAAAAAATGAAGCATAAATTATATTTTTAAAGAAAACACAATATAAAGTGTTCTTCATAATTAATAATTGTGACAAATACAGACAAAGGGAGCAAGTTGTAGTGTTCCACAGCACAGTGGGATAACTAGAGTCCACAAAATTCAATCATATTTTATAAGCAAATAGAAGAGAGCAGTTTGAAGGCTCTGAAACAAAGTAAAAAGGAGATGGAAATCAGCACACATAATATATATGTACTGAAATATCACACTGTACCACATCGATACGAAGTTATTACATGTCAATCAAAACTGAAGTTAGAGATGGAAATGCTAACCACCCTAATTTGATCATTAGACACCTTGTATAAAATAATGCACTATACCCATAAATATGTACAATTACAATACTAATAAAAGTTAATTATGCCAAAATGCACCTGTCATTTAAGCAGACATAAGATTTTTTTAACAACAACCCCCATAGTTATAATTTTAGTATTCACGTGACTTGTTTCTGATATGTGAGACTCTTTAAAACTAAGTTTATAAGGAGGGGAAAAATATACATAAATATACACAAGATAGGTAAGATAACTGTACTACCAATTTCTATTGGTTTATTGAAAAGAACAATTAATGCTTAATTTTTTAATCAATTTTGCACACCTGTATCTGGTAATCTGAACAACTACTTTGAAAGTAACATTATGTAATATATAACAACCATTGTTCATTTCCTATCATTTTATTTTGAAATTCTGTATTGTTTTTAATGTTTTTTAAAATTTTTTATTCTCTTTAAAATAAAATTTTAAAAAACTATGTTCACATACAAATTTAAAAAGCCATATTATTTAAAGATTAAAACCTAAAGTGAAAGAAAAATAGATAATACAGCTTCCAACACATATGGCTTAAATATCAAATTTGTCATTCTTCTATCATTTCTGATACTTGGAAATATTTAACATGATGTTTATAAGTAAAGTTAAAGAATTCACACATCAGCTCATAGGTTTTCTCTACAAACTAAGATTATCTTCATATTTTAAAGAGATAATATTAAGCTTAGGGGGGTATAACAGAACAAAAACAAAGTACTTCTGTTTCATTTCCCCAAAATATTAAAAATTTAATTTTTTACCTTAATAATGATAATAATACATAGTAATAAGGTATGTTTACTGTAAGTCCAGCACTCTTTTAAGTGTTTTACATGCATTTATCACCATCTTAGTAATGCATGTAACAGTTTGCTTTTTAAAAAGTTATTGTCTTAATAATTTTTAGGTGCTTAGTTCTTACATCTAATGTTTTATGTGCCATTATTTTGCTTTTACTGCAAAAGAAAGATCTGGTTCCCAAAGATAAAGGAGATTTTTGGTAAATGGTGAAGGTAAAGAAATAAATGACCCACTTGGCTAGTGTGTAATTACACTGCCTGAGATTGTAACAATCTATCACATGAAGGAGGATGACACCACGCTAAGGGGTGAGTCAAAGGAGATAGCCTTTGACTAACTACGGGACCCCTACGATCGATACTCCACAGATATTGTGCTCTCAAAAACAATTGGATTCTAAAAAAGTTTGAAAATAGATTCCCCTTTTCTTCTGATACTGATCAGAGACCTATCTTGACCTTATTCTGGAAGAGCAATACTTTCTAAAAAAGGTGTATGAAACACATAAATCCTTTCCATTTCAGGATCGCTCTTTTAAATGGATATTTAACACATTCCTATTATAATGACAGCCCTATAGGCAAAAACCTGCTGAAATCTTTACTTCTTTACTATATAAGCATGCCTTCCCAATTGGTTATTGCCAAGTTATGATAATACTATATGTGTAAAAGTATTTCAAGACTGAACACTTGGAAAAAAGCTCTCAGAAAATAAAGATTCCAGATGAAGAATGCAGTATATACCCTGAACTTGACACAGTTTAGTAGAAAGGATTGTGTATGTAAACAACAAGCAGAAAAACCTTTAAAAATAAAAATAAGGAACTTTATGTCCATAAAATTTTTACAAAATTATTTTATAGAATAATCACATTAGAACTGTCTTAAATTCTGTATCATACTATATTTTAAACCTTTGAAATGTAACTCAGAATAACTCTCATTATCATAAAAGTTATAATTAAATTCACTATGCTCTATTAAAAGTTATAGGTTTTCTCTATCATTTTCAAATTATACAGAATTTGATATAAAAGTGAGTGCATATATACAGCATTCAACGTATAAAACATCAAGTATCTAAAACACACTTCAAAGTCCAAAAAAGATAACTAAGCAAAATATAATCCAAAGTCCAGGATATTTTTTCCCAGAGCCTCATATTGCAGCAAAGTAATGTAGTTCATGCAAAATCATTATGGTTACAATTATAAAATTAAGTTTTGTAGGAAGCTTAGAATATTGTATTGAGAGCAGATACCTTCTATCGGCAGAGGATGATACAACGAATAAAGGCAAGCAATCCATTCAATAAAGGCAAAATGCCATGGCACACGCCTGTAATCCTAGCACTCTAGGAGACAGAAAAAGAAAGATCTCAAGTTTGAGCCCAGCCTAGGAAACAACACCTTCGTGGAACCCTCTCTCAAAATGTTTTAAAAAAAGAAAAAGAAAAATGGCTGGAGATATGCATCAATGTGAAGGCCCAATACTAGGTTGTGGGAAAAAAAGGGCAAAATGCCATTTTGCATAAATGTCAGTATAAGAAGGAGAACTGCTTTAATCATTTTAACCTGCCATGTGCATGTACAAATCTGCCAAAATGAAATCCATTAATCTGCAGAGCCAATTTAAAAAGTGAAAAAAAAGTTAAAAGCCGGGGGTGGGGAGGGGCGCACTACATAAAACCACAGGATATTGTCTCTATTCTAGAGAGTTGTAGCACCCCATTCCCTCCCAAAGCACAACCAAGTATACTACGAGAAAAAATAACCATCAGATAGATAGAATATGCTCCTGAACAATTTTTTTTAAAATAATCACCAGACAGATTCAATGTGCCTCTGCCTATACAATTCAGGTAGCCCTATAATTTTTAAGGTGTCCCACATTAAAATATGTAGACAGGATAAAAGATCACTGCTGTTAGACCTGTCAGCAAAGGTGAAGAAAACTTGAAAGAAAAAGACAAAAAGAAGAAAAGCATATAAAGGACATGAAATATAGATTGATAACAAAAATGATTATCTGTATTTCACTCCAAAATATGTAAGTGATAGAGCACCGGACCAGTGGAAAGCCCTCAAAATTGTTACAAATTAGCAATTTAATCAGAGTGGCAATTCCTCTGTGAAAATAAAAGTATAACTAGAAAGTTAAATTTATTTAGTTGTTCATTTTTATATTTTAAGTGTAATTAATTTAACAAAATGTAACAGCAAAAGTAAGTCTCAATGAGTTAAAGGGAATTGTGATTGTCTGGAGGAAGCTGGTCATTTTAGAAGACATGAATCTAGAAGGTACACTGTGACTTTCTAGAGAGAAGGTACACTGTGACTTTCTAAAGAAAGCTTTAAAGACACTCTCCATCTATGAAGGCAAAATAATCTAAACAAGATAGAGTCAAAATAAGATAGCAAAAGCAAGTCAGACTTATGAGAGAAGGTGTGAAAACGAGTGTCATCTCCATCACTGCCTACTAAAATTTGGGATGGTAGCACATATGATGCCACAGTAATAGATTTCTTTTGAAATTAATAAATCTCAACTTTGGGTGCAGGTTTACTTCTGCATTTCCATTCGATTTAGGACACCGCCTCCTACACAAACAAGAAGGAAAAAGGAAGCAAAAGTGCAAGAAGAAACATCTATACAGTTCTTTCACTCAGGGTCAGTATATATTTGTCAGCCAGTGATTCAGGGACTGAGGATTCCTAACTGAGTAAGTTATGGTCTTCCATTCTACAAGTATCTCACAATATGCTGGAGAAAAAACAAAATATGTTCCAGACTAGAAGGGCTTTGATAAATGTATTTATCAAATGCTATGAACACACATATGAGCAAGAAAAGAATCCACCCAGTAATGCTTTTAAGGAGAGGAAAGGAAGAAAGGGAGGGAGGGGAGGACGACAGAGGCATAAAGGATGAGAGGTACTTAGATACAATCACATTTCAGACTAGTTTTGAAAGACCAATAGGAAGGCATCAAGGAGACAGACTGCGGCTGGCACAAAGGACACCAAGATGAGAAAAGACAAAGGGAAAAATGGAAGGTGTGCCTACAATGCAAGTTGCCTGGAGTGGCTACAGATGCACAGAAAAGTGACGAATGGCAAGGCAGATGTCGGGGCTGGCACTAAGAGGCTTGGAATGTTGCGCTTTCAACATGAAGCTTTGTTTTCTCCAACAGAGTGAGTGTAATAATGACACTACTGAGACTGTAGCAAAGTGAAGTCAATGAAACCAATTGGTAGGTTGCTTACAGGAGTCTATAACCGAGAGTTTTTCACTGACTCTAACTTGTAATCATACTCAGTTACTACAATGGGCTATAGACACAGATTGTATTAGGAATAGTGTCAAGCTGCTCTGATCTCAGAATGGACCCTAGAGTTTTCTCTTTTCAACAAATGCCTAATTATGGTTTGACACATTATCCAAAGCAGAGCATGGGGTATACAGTGGAATTACCTAATACAAGCATAGCCTAAAACACGGTAGTCTGTCACTAACTTTTCACTTCCTTTTTCCCCTCGGTTTCCATGCCATCCAATCACATGCAATCTGGATTTCATGCCACCAGCGTACAGGATTTGCTTTTTCCAAGTACAGGCAACTCAAAGATTCTTTCCCAATCCTTCAAGCTTTTCTAAAACATATCACACATAAGGTAGGAATAACATGGCCACTTGAGGTTCAGAAAGCTGAGGCTCAGTTAACAATGTTCCCAAAGATAAAAAGATATTAAATAGCTCATTTTCAAAATTCCAGAACTACATCAGGAAAAAACCTCTATGATCACTCTTCTATGCCAACTTACTCATGGGATAATTTTCTTCTAATTATGAATTTAGATACTTCATATTTTAAGAGGACTAACAAGTTCTAGTTCTTTTTCTTTTGTAAATACAATTAAGATAATTATTAAAGTGGATTTCTGGTTTTTATTTTAAGACACGACTACATATATGACTATATCAGTTCTGACAAATTCATACAACTGTGTAGGACTACCTTCAGCAAAATGACCCACTCGGACAGGACTCAGCATATACAATCATCATCATGCTATGCATCTTCCACAAACTGTGAGCCAAAATAAATGCCTCCTCATTCAAGTGGTGGTGCCAGGAATTGTGTGCCAGAGACAAGAAAGGGACTGAGACAACCACATAGCATTCAAGCTCCCAGATACCAGCCAACAGTTCACCTTATCACCTGTTCTAATGGTCTGCTTCTGTTAACTCTTCTTCTGCATATTTCCATAACAACAACTCAATCCAAATAAAACAGTTCCATCAAGGAAAAAATGGTTCTTATAACTTGCTACAATCAACTATCATTCCACTTATGTCTTATCGCTATACTTTGTCTATGCCAAAATGCCATACAAATGGAATCATATAGTACATAATGTTATCAAAACTACAGAGAATGTTTAAATTTTTAAAATTACACTAAAACACACATTGCCATTGGCTCTCTCAAAATACCACTCCACACTTCACACACACTTATCCCAGTGTTCTTGCCCCTTTCTAAGGCAGGACTGGAAGTCTTCCTTCATGTCTTTGTTGTGCTGTCATGGAGGCCTTGATGTCCTAAATTCATTCAAAACTGCACTCCTTCATGATCATTTTGACTTCGAGGAAGAGCCAGAAGTCATGCAGGGCCAGGTCAGCTGAATAAGGTGAATGAGGGCAACTGTAATGTTTGTACGGGCCTGTCTTTCTGTTCAATGGCATTCAGCAGCAGCACTCACTGAATTCTGATTATACCTTGTAAAGATACTCACTAAACGCACTTCCAGAACTGCTTCAGAAACTGCAAGGGGGTGGGATAAGTTTATTTGAAGCAAGGGGGAGTATTTTACGGGGGGATTAATGGCAGTGAATCTTTTCCATAATAACTGTTTTAAATCCAAGTACTCACTATATATTTTGATCACACTGCACACCTAGTCTTCATAGTCCGGCTTCTTAATTTACTGCATTTGGGATTCATTCATGCTGTCGCACATACCAGTAATTTGCTCTTTAATACTGCTACCCATCTATGGGTGGACATATTAATCACTTGTTATAGTGCTACTGCATATAGTAATCACTTGCTCTCTTACATGGCGGTCTACCTACGCTGTCATGTGTATCAGTAATTTTCTTAGACTGGCAGCTAACAATATACCACAGCTATACCACAGACAGTCTTGTCTGCCACAAACATTCACATATAATCTTTCTATGACCTACATTTCCTTTCACTTAGTAATCTACCTCCATTACGTAAATATCTCAGAGTAGAACTGCTGAGTTTATGGTAACTGTAACAAAGTGCCAACAGTTTTCCAACCTGGCATCCCATTTACATCTGATTGTGCATTCCCTTCAGCAACAGAAGTTCCACTACAATATGAAATACAAGTATTCCATGGCCTTTTTATAATTTTTCAAAGGTATCAGATGAGAAATCTACTGAGGCTGGGTGATTGCTCACATAACAAAAAGTGTTTTTATTATACGCCAAAGCGTTCCATTTTTTTTTTTTTTTTCTTCTTTTGAGACAGCATCTTGCTATGTACTCAGGCTGGCCTTGAATTTATTATATAGTCCAGGGTGGCCTCGAACTCACAGTGATCCTCCTGCCTGAGCCTCGCAAGTGTTGGGATTACAGGTGTGTGCCACCATGCCTGGCTAGTGTTTCTTTTTCATTTGCCAAAATTTGCCTTTAAAAATGCAGTTTGGATGTCACTGTTCCCCTACAGAACTACACATGATTAAATGTCATATCATTTCATTCATTATACTAAAGCTGGAACCAAATTTATTATGTATTATCATTACGTGTATCTATTTTCCTGTTTAGCTGTGAATTCCCTGAAACTGTACTACAAGTGACTCAGCTTCTTATTTCTAACAATTCAGACAGTGCTATCAGTAAATAAGTAGAGAACTACCATTTCTGGTCAAGGCAAGGTAACTGTCATATATTCTACAAATGAAAACCAAAAACAACAGACAAAAAATAAATGAAGCAATGTTCTTTAAGACACTCATCACCAGGCAACAGAATAAAGATCCCTGAGAGATAAGAAACAAATTAGGTGAATCCTACAATTTCCCCAGCTCACTGTATTGAGCAAGTTTACAGCCCACAATACAGGGGAGGGGAGTCTAGATGTATTCCAGCACACTTTTGAGTTGAAATGAGGCAGATGTAAATGTCTACCTGACGAAAGTGGCTAGGAGAGATGGCTCTACAGAGAAAGAACATGAGAGATGTGTAGGGGGCTCCCCGCAAGGATTTTACAGAGTACTAATCACTGCATGCATATGAGGAAACTACCCAAGACCAGAGAAAGAATTAAAATCCAGAGCTCAACACCCCTCTCTCAACAACTGACAGGACGAGCAGACAGAAAATTGGTAAGGTTACATAAGACTTCAAAAGCATCATCAACCAACTTCACCCAACTGACATTAACTACAGCAGAACATACACCTGAGAAGAGCATCCATTCACCAAGACAGGTTACATTCTCAGCCACAGAGCAAATTTCACTAAACTAAAAAGCATTCATACCATACAAAGGATGCTTTCTCAATGGAGTTAAATTAAAAATCATTACTCAAAAGATTTTTAAGATATCCCTAAATATGCCGAATGCTGCTAAAGTTGAAACATAGGATTAAATATATAGGACCATTGTAACAGACAAAACGTCTACCACCAAAGACTTGAAGAAAAAGAACAAATTAAACCAAAAGTAGAAGAAAATAATAATCACAACAAAAAGCAAGTAAGAAAAACAGGGAAAAAGTAGACAAAAAGCAATGCAGCAAAAAAGATGATTAAGCTAAAGAAGGGGTTAGCAGAAAGACATAAGAGAGGGACAGAGAGAAAAAGGATCACCAATACCAAGAACAAGAGAGGCGGTACACCTACACACTTCTTAAACACCCCACCAAACCGGACAACTATGATGAGAAACGAAATAGCTCTGAACAGTTTTTAAAACTGAATTTCTAATTTTACAAAATCCCAATGAAGAAACCTTAAGGTCTACATGGTTTAACTGCTGAATTCTACCAAATATTCATAGACACAGTATCATTTTTACATAAACTATTCACATTTGGGTTTTTTTTCATTTTAAGAAATAAAAAAAGGAAAACATATTAACAAACAGATATCCATTTACAAAATAGCATAAGAACAATACAAACAAAACAGAGTTACAGACAAAGTTGTAGGAAATTAACAATGGTTGTTGTATTACTTATTGATATCTTCAAAGTTGTTTCTCAAGAAAAAAAAGAGACATACAAGATTGATCCAACAAGTAATCATTAACTGCTCCTTTCTATAGAGCAATAGAAGACAGTAGTATAACTATGGTAGCTACGCTGTACATACACACATAATTTCCCCTTTGAGAACAGTTATTGAGTATATATAATAACTATTCACATTTTGAAGAGAAAGAACTCTTTCTTACATATTTTATGAGGCTACTAGTATCCTGATACCAAAATTTCACAGAAGCATTAAAAGAAAATTATGGATCACTACTTTTCTGAATGTAGACAGGAAGATCTTAACCGAAATTTTACCAAATTAAGTTTTCTAATATATTAAAAAAAATACATCATGAACAAGAGAACTTATCCCTAGAATGCAAGATTCTATATACCCCAAAACAGCTATATTCCACCAACTAAACTAAAAATACTGACATCCATAAACAAAGAAAAACTCTTTGACAGAATCTAAGAATCATTCTTGATAAATACTTTTGGTAACCTAGGAATAAAAGAGAATTTTAACCTGATTAAAGTTATCCATGAAAAAAATTTCAGGTAATGTCACATTTAATTATGAAGAGCTGCATGCTAGATGTGTCTCCTCCCATAAGATTACAATAAGGAAAATGATGTATACTCTTGCCACTCCTACTCAATATTGTACAGGAGATTCTATCAAGTGCAAATAAGCAAAGAGAAAGAATTTTTATTTTTAAAAATCTAGATTAAAAAGGAAAGCAAGCCAGGTATGGTAGCAAACACCTATAATTCCAGCACTCTGGGAGGCTAAAGCATGAGGATTCCAAGTCCAAGCCTACCCTGAGAAAGTAAGGGAGACCCATCTGGAATAACAGACAGATGGAGCTCCATGAAGGCCTTAATCCCGAGTACCACCCCACCCTCAAAAAGAAAAATAAATGTAAAAAACCTATCTACAAAACTTCTGCTTCTGCTAGAATAACTAAGAGAAGCACGATTGCAACGGTCACTATAAATAATAAACTATTTTTATGCACTACCAATGACAATCAAAAGTTGAAGTAAAAATATTTTCAATTCAGTAGCATCAAAACAAAGAACTATTTCTGAGTAACTTCAAAAGAAATGCAAGATGTGCAATAATAACTGTGATCATTATTGAGTGAAATTACCCACAAATAAAAGTAGAGATGCTATTTTTCATGGGTTAGTAGATTCATTATTAAGATGATGTTAATTCTCCTCCAATTCAGTTGTAGATTTAATTAAGTACAATCAAAATCCCACCAGGCTTTTATCTAGAAATTAACACATTCAATCTAAAATTCAAAACAACTCCGAAAAAGCATAAGGATGAAAAACTAATACTACCTGATTTAATACTTACTATAACACTACAATACTATATCAAAACCATATAGTCTTCAAAGAAAGATAGCCAGAGATTGACAGAAGAAAAAGTCCAGAAAAAAAGACCCACATGTGTACGGAGAACAAATTTTAAACAAAAATGCAAAGGTAGTTGATTCAATAAAAATAAAGGACTTTTCTAAAGAATGCTGTTGCAATAGTTGGCTATTTATGTGTAAATGAATTCATCCTTTGAGCCACTTACAAAAATTACTTTGAAATGGCTTTTAGAATTAATGTAAAATATAAAGCTACAAACCTTTTGAAAGAAAAACTGAAAAACTCTTTGTGAGCCTGAATTTGGCAAAGGTTTTTTTAGACATGATATCAAAAGCATGATCCACAAAGTAACAGTAATAACAAGAAAGCATTGTAAACGAGCTTCACTAAAGCAAAAAAAGTTTTTAGTGTGAAACACCAAATGAGCAAATAAGATCCAAAATGTACGATAGATATTGTGAATAGGGAAGAAACTGTTCAAAAGAAATCAGAAACTGTGACGGGAGAAATGGGAAAGGAAGGGAAAAGGAAAAATATATATAAACATAAGATAGTAAGGATGGTTATACAGGCAGTTTCTTTTAGTTCGTTGAAAAGAAAGGTTTGTGCTAATATTAGTTGGACAATATTTCATGACTATATCTTGTACACTGAATAACTACTATGAAGATAACAATACGCAATGTATTAATTATTGTTCCTCTCTTACTATTCTGCTTTGAAACTGTTGTTATTTCTATTTTTTCTCTTTAAAACAAAATTTAAAAATTTTTTTTCTATAAAAGACACTTTTAAGAGACTCAAAATGCAAACAAAGGGGCTGGGGATTTAGCTCAGTGGCAAAAGCGCCTGCCTGGCAAGCGCAAGGTCGTGAGTTCGGTTCCCGGTACCAGAGAAAAACCAAAAAAAAAATGCAAACAAAAGCTTTGAAGAAAATATCTGTAAAATATAAATCGGATAGAACTGCATCTTGAAAATATAGAGAAACTTTCAAAATTTGATAATAAAAAGACCAGTTTAAAAATAGGCAAAGATGTGAATAGACATTCCACCAATGGAGATATATGAGCAGCTAACAGCACATGAAAACATGCTTAGAATCATTAGTTACTAGGAAAATGAACATTTACAGCCCAATGAAATAGCAGTATACATCTATGAGACCAAAATGTAAAACACAGAGCAAATATCAGTGAGGATGTAGAAGAACTTAAGCTTCAGCACACTGTAGCTGGGAATATAGGACATTATTACTTTGGAAAACAGTTTGATAGTTTCTTAAAACACACATTTAAATCTACCACATAACAACTGTGTTGTTTACTGAAGACAAAAGGATGTATCTTCTCAAAGACTTCCACAAAACTGGAAATAGACAAATGGCCATCAACTCAATTGAGTAACCAACTTATATCTACATAATAGAATACTCAAAAATAGCCAGGCGGGGTGGTACATGCCTGTAATCCCAGCACTCGGGAGGCTGAGGCAGAAGGATCATTGCGAGTTCAAGACCAGCTGGGCTACCAAGTGAGCTCAAGGCCAGCCTGAACTGCATAGCAAGACCCTGTCTCAAAAAGGCAAAAAAAAAAACCTCAAATAAAAAGGCATGACCTCTGCAATAGCATGGATGAGTTTCAGAATAATGCTGAGAGTTAAAGACTGAAAAAACAATGGAGGCTAAACTGAATAATCCATTTACAAAATTTGAGAAAACGTAAGCTAATCAACAATGACAACAGATCAATAATTGCCTGGGGGTTGGGAGAGTGGAAAGAGAAATCACAACAAGTTAGAAGGAAACCATTACCCTATAGTGATGATGTTAAGGATAAAAACATGAGCATGGCTTTTATGCATACAAAGCTTCACAGATATATTACCAAACTGTACGCTTTAAATATGTGCAGGTGACTATATGTCCATCATACCTCCATAAAAATAAACAGGCCTTAGCCAGACATGGTGAGCACATCTGTAATCCCAGCACTCAGGAGACTAAAGCGTGATGAGTGCCTTGAGTTTGAGGCCAGCCTGGGCTACATAGTGAGTTCAAAACCCGCCTGGACACATAATGAGACCCTGTTTCAAAAAACCCAAAATGAAAACGCAGGTCTTACTTGTCTAATATAATGTTTTTGTTCTATTTTTATACTAAAGTTGTTTAACATTTTTCTGTGCCCAGAACAGAAAGCATTTCATATATTGGTTAAGGGTACAATCCAACAGGAAGAGATAATTATTAGCATATATGAACTAAACAATGTTCACCCAACTTCATTAAAAAAACTACTACTGGACATAAAAGATCAAACAGACATAAACACAATTATATAAAGGAACTTCAATATCCTATTAGCACAAAGTGATAGAAAAACTAGACCAAAAGTCAAGAAAGAAATATCCAAGTTCAAACAAAAGCTTCAAGGTGCCAGGTATATAACTCAGCAGCACAGTACCCACCTAGCAAGTGCAAGGTTATGAGTTCAATTCCTTTTTTTGTGTGTTTTGTTTTGTTTTGTTTTGTTTATCTTCTGGTACTGGGAATCAAACTCACGACCTTGCACTTGCCAGGCAGGCGCTGTGCCACTGAGCTAAATCCCCAGCCCCCATGAGTTCAATTCCTGGTACCCCTCAGAAAAAAAAAAAAAAAAAGGTTTCTACAAAAAAAGCCTCAAATGGACTTAATAGGTATCTGTAGTGTTTCACTCAGTAACAACAGCATCAACATTCATTTCAGCAGCACAAGGACTTTCTCCAAAATAGACCATATACTAGCCAGTAAGTCAGCCTTAAATATATGTAAAAGAACTAGAATGTGTACCATTAGACCGTAGTGCAATGAAGTTACAAATCAAAGAAAAAGAAAACATGAAAATTACGCAAATGCATGAAAACTAAACAATACACTCTTAACTAAACAATGAGTTTCAGAAGATATCAAAGGAGAAATAAGAGAGTTTCTACAGCTAAATGATAATGCCAGTACACCATATTAGAAATTATGCTACACAATGAAAGCAGTCCTGAAAGGAAACTTACAGCTGTGAATCCCCATGTGACAAAAACAGAGCAAGCCCAAATAAATAACCTAATGATGCACCTCAATGTCTTAGAAAAACAAGAACAATCCAAACCCAAAGGTAGTTCAAGGAAGGACACTGTAAAGATCCAAAGCAGAAATCAATGAAATTGAAACCGAAAGATAAATTAATGAATCTAAGAGCTGGTTGTCTGAAAGAACAAACATAACAGACAAACTTTTAGCCAATCTAACCAAAATAAGGAGAAAAATAGACCCAGAACAATGCAATTAGAAATGAAATCACAATGCACACTGTACAAATAAAAAACACTGTTAACAAATACTTCACAAACCTATACGTCAATAAATTGGAGAAATCAGAAAAAATGAATAGGTTCTTAGAGACATACGAATTTCCACAACTGAACCAAAAAGATTTTAAAACCCTGATAATCTAAAAATAGGCAATGAAATCTAACCACTAATGAATAACCTACCAAGAAAAGCCCAGGTCTGGATGGATTCACTGCTGAATTCTACAAAAAATGTCAGGATAAGTTCAAACATGAATATTCCTCAAGCTTTTTAATGAAATTTAAAAGGAAGCAGTATTTCCAAAGTCATTCCTGATAGCTACCAATACCCTGATTCCAAAATAGACAAGGATCCAATCAAAAGAGAGAGAGAGGGCTGGGGATTTAGCTCAGCGGCACAGAGCCTGCCTGGCAAGCGCGAGGTCTTGAGTTCAATTCCCAGTACCAGAAATAAATAAATAAATAAATAAATAAAACAAAAAAAAAAGAGAGAGACAAACAGATGGAGAGAGACAGAGAAACAGAGAGACAGAGACAGTGAGCTACAGACTAAATTTTTAAGGAATATAGATGCAAAAATTCTCAACAAGACTTTAGAAAATAAAATGCAACAAGTCATCAAAAAGGTCACACATCATGACCAAGTGGTTTTCATCCCAAGGATGCAAAGACGGTTCAACATACTCAAATCAATTAACAGAAGGAAGGACAAAAATCTCATGATCATCTCAAGAGATGAAGAAAGTCTTTGACAAAATCCAACATTCTTTAACATTCTAATCCAGCATAATAAAAAACATCCAACATTAAAATCCAACATAATAAAAACACAAGAAAACAGGTATAAAATTATCTTAACTGGATAAAAGACATTCATGACAACACCATATTGAGTGGGGGAAAACTGAAAACTATCCTTCTAAAATCAGGCACAAGACAAAGATGCCCTCTATCATCACTCTTAAACATAGTAATGTCTTCAAACATTAGCAACAGCAATTAGACAAAAAAAAAGAAATAAAAGGAATATGTACAGGAAAAGAATTTAGATTATCATTATTTGCAAGTCACATGATCTTCTACATAGAAGATTCCAAAAAGTCCACCAAAAGACTCTTAGAATCAAACAAATTCAGTAATATAGCAAGATGTAAAACTCACAAAAATGAAGTGTTCCTGTATACTCATCATGAACCCACTGAGAAAGAAATTAGTGAAAAATATCATTCACAATAGCACAAAGAAAAATTAAACACTTAGGAATTAACCTCACTCTGTACATAAAAGATCTGTACAACAAAAAATACAGAACCCTGAAAAAGGAAATTAAAAATGAAAGATATCCCGTTCTTGGATAGGTAGAACCAATTTAGTCAAAATGACTATTCTACCAAAATTGATATACAGATTTATGCAATCCTAATCAAAACTTTAACAGTGTTCTTCACAGAACTGAAGAACATAATCCTAAAATGCATATGGAAACAGAAGAGACCCAAAATAGCAAAAGTAATCCTATGCAGGAAGACTAAAGTGAGAGGCAGTACAATTATGGACTTGAAGCTACATTACAAAGCTACTTTGGCAAAAACGGTATGGCAATTGCCCAAAAACAGACTTGAGGATCAATGGAACAGAATAGAGGATGCAGGAACAACTCTAAGTACATTCTACTACTTGATCTTTGACAAAGACCCAGAAACACACACTGGAGGAAAGATAGCCCTTTTAATAAATGGCATTCAGAAAACTGGATATCCACATGCAGAAAATTGACTCTAGACACGTATCTTTTATTGTGTACTTAACTAAAACCAAAATAGATCAAAGATCTAAATGTTAAACCAGAAAAACAACCTTGATGGAAGACAAGACAGATAAAACTCTTGAAGTCACAGGCACAGGCAAGAATAATCTGAACTTCTGTTGGATGCCATATAGTTCAGAGAATCAACAAACAGGATCATATTAAATTAAAAAACTTCTGCACAGCAAAAGAAACAACAAAGTAAAAAGACAACCTATAGAATGGGAAGAAATTTTGTTAGCAATTTCTCAGACAGAGGACTCATATGTAGAATCCATAAAGAACTAAAAAAAAATTAGGCCACCCTAAATAAAAGGCCCAGTCAAAAACTGGGCAAGTGAAATAAATAGACATTTCACACAAGAAGTACAAATGAACAATAAATACAGAAAGGAATATTCAACATTTTGGCCATTCAAAAAATACAAATTAAGCCGAGCGTCGTGGCGCATGCCTGTAATAGCAGCGCTCGGGAGGCTGAGGCAGGAGGATCGTTGTGAGTTCGAGACCAGCGTGAGCTACAAAGTGAGCTCAACCCCAGCCTGAACTGCACAGCGAGACCCTGTCTCAAAAAGACCAAAAAAAAAAAAAAAAAAAAAAAATACAAATTAAAATAACACTGAGGTTCCATGTCACCCCAGAAAGAATGGCCATCACCAAGAAATCAAATAACAAATGCTGGAGATGCTGCAGAGGGAAGAAAAGGAACCCTTCTACCTGTTGGTGGGAATGTAAACTAGTATAATCACTATGGAAATGAGAATGGAAATTCCTTGAAAAACTAAAACAATAAATTCCATTCAACCCAGCTGTTCCCTTTATAGGCATCTTCCCCAAACAGTTGAAAGACATCATATTACAAAGCACACCCATGTTTATAGTAGCACAATTCATAACTAAATCTTGGAAGCAGTCCATATGCCCATGAATAGGTGAATAGATAAAGTGAAGGTGGTATTTCCACACCATGAAGTACTACTCTGCCATAAAGAAAGATAAGCTTGCATCACTGCAAGAAAATGGATGTATCTTGAGACTATAATGTTAAGTAGGTTAAATCAGACATACACACTTGAATATGACATTGCTTCTCTTATATGAGAAACCTGGAGTAAAACTAAAGAGCAAAATAAAAGATAAATAATAGGAAGAAAGAAGATAGATCCTTCTCAAAGGGCAACAAGAGATGGGGGAAGGGATGGGATAAGGGATGAAAAAAGGAATTGGGATGTAGCATGTATGAGTATCAACCTGCAAAGGAAATGTAAATATTATGTATTGCAAACATGTACAAAAAAAAAAAAATGGAGGGAATCAAAGGATAGGCAAGGGAAAGGAGAAAGGAGAGAAGGAAAAAGAGAATGAAAAAAGGAATTAAGATCTGTCCCCACAAGGAATGTAAACATTATGTACTATACACATGTAGTAATAAACTAAAAGAAATAATATAATCATGATAAATTAGTATGCTCAGAAACTTAGTATGAATGCAATAAATATTTACAACTATTTTGCTGTTAGGTTTTGATGTAGGTCCAACTGAGAATCACTTTCATGGGCAAGTAATATTTCAATATTGGCATGTGTCATTTACTAAAAATTCACTACACATTTAAATAAAAAATAATAAATAAAAATAATAAAATAGAAAAGCAGGCAGAATGTTAAAAAGAGTCCTAGATTATGATTTAGGAGGTAAAGTTCCACTTTGATTTTACTGTGAAAAGCTGCCATTAGAACTTCTCCCCTTAAAAGGCTAGAGAGTGACCTTCATATCATCTGATGCTTCCAACAGCAGTGACTGATAAACAAATGAACTGCTGAATTCATCTCCATGAGATTCTTGTTCACCCAACTTAAAGAATGGGATTCTAACCAAGAACAGGATTTACTTAAAAGAATTATTTTTGGGCCAAGCACAGTGGCTCAGCCTGTAATCCCAGCACTCTAGGAGACTGAGGCAAGAGGATCACAAGTTCAAGTCTCATCTGAGAAACTCCACAAAGTCCTGCCTCTAAATTAAAAAATAAAAAGTGCTGGGGTCCTGAACTCCAGTATCACAAAAAAATTTATGAAGTTTTGGGTTTCAATTTTTTAACATAAAAAATAAGTTGAAATTAAACCAAGTAAAACCATAAAAATATGAGTGATTCTCATACATGTACTTCAGGAAGCAAACAGTCAAACATGGGTACAGCCTTTCACACTGACCACAGCTGAACTAGCAAACTATAAGGTGCAAAACCATGGGGTTTTTTCAGTTTTTATTTTTATTCTTTTTATTTCAAAGACCTTGAGTGTCTCTGAACCTTCTTTATTCTATTATAGAACATAAATAATAGCAGATATTTTACAGAATGTTTTGAGGAGTCAAAGAAGTAATGTTTACAGTGGTCTTAGCCAGTCCCTGGCAGATCAGAAACACTCACCCATGAATATCAACTACTAAGATTAAGCAGTTCCATGATTATTCTGAGTATAAGCAGTGCAGTTAGTACCCTTAGGTTTAAAAGTTAACTACTTTAATTATGGTACTAGCCCACTGATCTTGGTCTATCGACTAACTTTGTAAACTCTAATTTCTTCATGTGTAAAACAGTGAATTAAAGCTTTCTCAGTGGTCTAATTTTTAGATAATGTAACATTACTCATAAAATACTTGGCAAGGTGCTTTAGCTCAAAACTATTCCGTAAGTGCCAGGTAATATTTACAGTCATTATCAGCAACTATTAAAAATATAGCACATCTCTACACAGATATTAATATGTGAAATGTTAGATACTCTTTCCTAATTTTTGAATAAATTGAATGAACTTCTAGAATCATAATATCTTAGACCTTATTGTCCAATGACAGTAAGTCTTACTTTAATAGCACCATTTCCTACATTTGCAATAATTTGTTTCTGTTAACATTTCCCTTCTTTAAGCTGCAGCCGTCTGCAAGTAGATTATTACTGTGCTCTCACTTGTAATCTGTCTAAAACAAGTAAGTGCATATGGGAATTAAAACCTTGCTGTTATGGTTATGCCATCAGCAAAAGAAAGGCCCAGGAACAGAAATACACGCCTCACACCCAGAAGGCTCTCTTCTCGTAATCACACTGATCTTTTCTTAGAGTCTAAAATTTTTTTAATAATTTTTTCTAACCCACAAAATATGTCCTTAATTATGACCATTTATAGTGATAAATGGTCATAATTATAATATAATTATAATTTATAGTGATAAATGGTCATAATTATAATTATTTCTTTTAAAGCTATTTGTTTGTAGTTACCCATTCTCTTTTCTAGTTTCCCCATTAGACAGAAAGTCCTATGAAGGCAGGAGATGTATCAGTCTTATACTGATTTCCACAATGCCTTGCCGTGCACAGTAAGTGGTGCACAGCTGGTATAAGTAAATATGAAAAGAAAAGTTGCTACAGTAGGCAGGAGAAACAGCACTTGGAACAGCCAAACGTCAGCCATCAGAGTGGCCTGTAGTGGTCCTGAAGTAGAAAGCAGCCCTGTAACAAACTTCAGGACTGAGCGAAACTTATGCTGTGGCGCTCAAGGGATTCTTACTAATACTGGGATACTTGTCAAAAACCCAGACCGCATGGTCCCAACCCTGACCTGTGTAAAACCATTACATTTTTTTTTAATTCCTTGAGTAATTTCATCTTTGAAATTCTTTGGCATATTCTTTGAAATACTGCTGAAAATCTTTGATTGGAACAAAATTACAAGAGGGACTGTTGCAAATTCAGTGATACCCAAGTAATAGAGATTATCTCTCGAACTTCAAGAATTCTATGCTAAATATCTAAAGGTAACTGTTACAGAAAATTCTCTAAAAATAAAAACCACCCTTTCCAAATCTGCAACTCATATCTATGGTTCATTGCTTTTCAGATATATTCTTTTCCATTATATTTTTCTTGCCAATCTCTGAAGCAGTTCTGGAAGTATTTTAGGAGTATCTGTACTTGCACAGCTATGGCTGCCTCAATGTCCTAAATCTGTTCAAAAGGTTTACCTCTCATGGTCATTGTAACAGCGGAAGAATAACCAGAGCTGGTGAATGAGGACACAACATAATGCTTTTACAAGGCTGCCTCTCCACTGAATAGCACTTGGCCTCACCATTCACTGTTCGTTTGTTTGTTTGTTTGTCTTTATCACATCTTATAAACACATCAAAGAGGAATTCTAAAACTGCTTCAGAAAGCAGCAAGAACATTGGGATAAGTATGTTGAAAATGAGGCAGGATGTTCTGAGGGGGATTAAGGGCATTGTATTCTTTACTGTAATAATTTCTTTTAATTTAAGCATTCACTGAGTATCTTAATCACACCTCTACATTAAAAATTATAGAAAATACATAAAAGATCTGTATAATCTATATATGAAAAAGAAACATAATACAGT
>NW_004955471.1:5381726-5415528 GCF_000276665.1 Chinchilla lanigera
AAATTAGAATTTGATGTCTACAAGACATGTAAGTTGATTAAATACAAGTATAAGCAAATTACTCTGATCTAATTTATTGTTTTCTTCTATTTTGTCTTCTAGAAAAAGTTATCCAGAAATGAAAACAATTTTTTTCTAGCAGGAGAATTTATAACATTTTTCATTAACATTACATAAAGAAGTCAAATAATGTAAGATTTGTAGCATAAAACAGATCTCTGAGAACAGATTTTACAGTTTATAAATTTCTTAGACCGGAAGGTAACAAAGTAAAGAGTAGAATGCTTAGATCGTATATTTTAAAAGGAGGTAAGTATATTGAATAAAAATTTAAGAAAACATTTAATGATTTTTATCATCATAGTCCAGCAATTTACAATGACAATAAAAAAACATTGTTTTCAAATTTATGTTAAAAACTCAAAAGTTTAGCAAATAGACTTTAAAAATACAATAGTGCCTTTGTAGAAATTACATAATTGCAGGTAATAAACGTTTTGTTAACTGCTACCCTTAACAATTCACTTCCCAATATATAAATAAGAGCAAGTTTTCTTATGAAGCAACTGAGGAAACTGAAGTATCTAGGAAGATCTGTAATTATAGTCAGCTAAATTTTCTCCTTTTCCTTTGCTTTAAATTCACAGTAAATGCTGAAACATAAACTTAAATTCCTTTGGTCTTTATCTAGCATTGATCATATTCAGAGACATTTATCTAAAGCTAAATCACCTATAGAAAATCAGGGGCCAGATCCTAAAGGCATCTGTTTACCTCACTGTGGAATTTCCCCAGGCTCCGTGCTTATCTGTGAGAATGTTGATAATCTTCTGTATTAGCTGAGTTGCTGTCACATGGTCTCGATATTTAGCAGCTCTTATCAAATGATCACACATCTTTTCCTCTTCTCGTTTGTCTGCAGAATACTGGGCACACAGAGACTTGAACAGAAAGAAGGAAACATTTATTAATATTTTAAAATCTGGGGGGAATAAAATGCATCAGGAAATAGTCTTCAGCATGGGTAAAACCAACACAAACTTTAAAGTTTCTTTTCTATCCCTCACTAAAGTATTCGGCTAACAATCATGATCTGCCTTCTTGACACAACACCCCTCAAGAATTTGCTCTTCTCAAGTCAATCATAAGTCAGAAATAAACAGCTGACAAGAGACCTGAAGCAGCCCGGTATATAAATGCAGGGACCCAGCATTACAAAATAGCGTGAAGTAAAACTGTAAAGAACTTGAGTTGCAGTGAATTGCCAAAATAAAGGTATGAAATTAGTTTGGAGACTTAAGGGTGCGCCGTGTCATCTGCACTATGTAATTATGATGAGACGTTTCCATTTTATTCTCATGAAAAGGGATATCAGTGAAAAGTTCCAGGTAGTGGAGTGCTAGACCAATTTACATATTAAAAAGACCCTATGGCTGTCACTTGGAGAATGGATTATAATGGGACAAGATAAGTGAAGTGAGGAGATAAGTTATGAGGTCACTGCCAAGGCTCCAAAAATATACAAAAGTAGCTTACAAGAATGCACTGAGCTAGTCCACAACACCTTTAGAAACTGAAGCGTTTCAGTCTTTTGAATTCTAACTATGCAAAATGGATCTACAGTACTGAAATCATCGCAGGATCAGATGTGCAGTCTCAGGTCCATCCCAAACCTGATAAAACAGTATTTGGATTTTAATTGAGGTGACCTACATGTATATTAAAGTTTGATATAATACAATTATTAGTTTCCAAAATACTTAAGAATTCAGGCATTTGTGGTGTCATATGTAAGACACTATATTAAAAATATTACTTAAAAGAAGAAAATATAAGATGGATGTAAGCTTGATCCTTTCCCAAGTCTACTGCACTCTTTGTTTTCATTTCCAAGTTCACACCTACACACACACATGTGCAGCCTCCAATGAGTAACCGAAAGCTGATGTCAGCAGAAATACTACCCATTCAGTGTGGGATACATACCACGGTTGCCTGCTTCTACTATGGCATACAGTACCAGTTTGAAAACATAGTTCCCACACACAACCCCCAATTTAGACCCAGCAGCAGCAATCCTGATTATCCTAAACCTACCAGGGTAATAATCACATCAACACTGACCACTGACTCAGGAACAGCACCTGACATAACTGCTGCAATAAGTGCAAAGTTCAAGATTTTGGTGGAAAGTTCTCTCCTTCCTCTCAGTGAAATATTTACTTTAGGAGTGCTAAAAGCTCTCTCTCTACTATGAGGAAAGCTTGCTTGAAGATAAAGCCAAAACCTAGAGACCAGAACTGTGAGAATTAGAGAAAAATAGATTTATTCCAGATGAAAATCATGACCTTCAGGATGAATCAAACCCAGAAGAACAGCCTGCTTGTCTTGATACCAGTGATAGTGAACTTTTAGACCTTTCAATGACACCAACAGCCCCTGTGGCACTCAGGCCATAGGTTCATCACCACTGCTTTAGACTTTCTACAGGTCTTATTTCAAAGAGTTTTTATTAGTCCCCATCAACTTTTTGTCATTACATGTTCATATGAACTGGGTTTTCCATTCGTTACAACAAAAGCATCCCAAAAGATATGGAACGTATGTACCTACATAAGAAATCAAACAGTTCTCAGTCTGAGCAATCATATATCATAGGAATCTAATGTTGAATTTAATAATGAAAGCTGAGAAGGTAGGTCTTTCTTGTTTTGTTTTTTGAGACAGGCTCTCACTAGGTAGTACAGGTTGTCTCTGAATTTACTATATAGCCCAGGCTGGCTTTGAACTTGTAGCAATTTTCCTGCCTCAGACTCCCAAATGCTGAGATTACAGGTGTACATCACCATGCCCTGCTTAAGAAGGCGGGTCATTCTTGCATGAGAAGAAAACAAACGAAGTTAAAGCAAAGGCAAAGCATGAAACGTGAATCAGTTTCAGGGACCAGAAAAGCAGTAGTTTGACACAAGCACAAAATAGAGGCAAAATCATACTACTACTAATAATAATACATTAAAGAAATTCTGGAATGCAGGATGAAGACAGAAAAATTCCACTAAAAATCAGTATGTGATAGCCAGGCATGGCTGCACACACCAGTAACCCTGGAACTCTGGGAGGCTCAGTCAGGAGAACGACAACTTTGAGCCCATTCTGGGCAACTTAGCAAGACCCTATCCCCAAATAAAACATTTCTAAAGGACTGGGATGCAGCCTTGTGTTCAATCCTAGTAATACATGTGTGTATACACACGCATACAGACATCAAAATCATTGTATGTTCATACGAATTAATATAAAGTTGGAAGCAAAGTAAAGTCCAGACTGCAGTACCATCTCAATAATGTTTCCTGCCAGTCTTGAGCAACTACCTTATTCACCTCTTTAGGCGAATGTCCTCATCTGCAAAATAATGAGCTACATTAGCTGAAGAAGACTTTGAGCAATGTCTGAGACAGAATTTGAACACTGAATTGAAACTAAACACTGAATTGGAAAAAGTCAATTAGTCAATAAAGAACTAGATTTTAACAAATTAAATGCAAATGCATCTGCTATATTTTCAGAAAGATTATGTGAAATAAGCCACAGGAGAGCAAAGTTTGGGAAAATATTATATGAACAAAAATTTAGAAATATCTGAAGGGACAGCAGTTTTAAAGGAAGATACTTAGGGAATTTTTCCATTGTGAAAAAGTATCACTTCATATGTGGTATTTCATGGGGCTCATGTATGAATTGAGAACATTCAATAGGTTACTTCATATCCAGCCCAATTACAGAATGAGAGACAAATGTTTACCCTTTCAATATTCCCAAATGTATCGACAGTCTGTCTTTTGCTACCTTTACCTAGTAAGAAGAAACTCAAGTTACTGGTGGAATTTAGAAAATCATTTGTTTCTGCATACCCCTGACATATTGACATACTTTCATATTTAATAGTACTAAAAATCCCCAATAAGATCCTATCAAATAGCCTATTCTGCCTTTATTAGTAGTAGAACAGCTTTATCAAATTATATTTTATAAACATTTGATAAGCTATTAAAGTTTGCTTGAAAAGGCGTAATTCTAAAAGCCACAGCTCAAGGTAAGCTACATAGTAAAATGGTTTCAAGTGTTCTTTAATGGATCCTCCTTTACAATTTGAACAGCAACTTTTCATATCTGACATAAAATCTATAGATATAAATCACATTAAAGGACTATTCTTTCCCGATTATCAATCTCTGTCTCTTTGTAGAACATCAGAGTCAAATCTGACCTTAAAGCATGATAAAAAGAAACTAAACAAGAATGTTTCTTAAAGACACAATGAACTTGTGTCTATTTTTAAAAATGTCTTTATAATCTAACTTGAAGATGTTCTTCTCAAACACCAATAATACATTCCATGTAAAATATATTACATATCAGTGCTCTATTCGTAGATGTGTGTGTACCTGGATTTGAGGAGTAAGCGGAGGTACCCCAAGAGACCCGTATCCCAAAATGCCACTTATAAAGACTATAAAAGAAGGGGTTAGATCTAAAACTTTCATCCAAATTTTGGCATAATTGCTTACTTTAAACCAAGCTTTCTGTTCTCCTATGCATGATACACCTTTTATATTAGACTTCTCAATTTTCTTCACTCATATCACAACATGACTACAAAAACACTGAATCAAAAAATTCAAAAGAAGTAAGTTACCTCAGGAACTAACAATTCAATTGTATCTGACTATTGCTAAAGAAAGCTAAGACTTACTACTACAGAATTAAAATAAAAATAAAACTTCCTTCTAAGAGGAAATCCAGTAACTTACAGCAAAAAAGATAAAAAGTAAAGATGAAAACAATTTAGAATGGCCATTTGTAATTCAGATTACTTTCGCTCTTTAAATGTAAATGAAGTAGCGATGATACTAGATATAAATCTTTCTACCCAGATATCTAACTTTATTATTTGCCTGATGCATGAAGGTTCAGGGAAGAGTGATCTTGAAATTAACAAGCTTACTCTGGTTTCCTTCTCCACTGATCTGAATACCCTTCCTACCTAGTGGTCAGGCTTTTCCCTTTATTCTTCTCCATTATGAAATGTTGGTATTTTCCTAAGGCTTTGTCAAATATTTCAAGGGTTCATCTACTGTTATCAGTTTAGGCCCAACTTTCAAGTTATCTCACCTGATCCAACTGTTTTTCAAAATAATAGGCCACACTTCTACCTGTAGGATAATATCCATTTGTTCAATAAATTCCCTAAATTAAACATGCACAAAGCTGAATCTTTCACTTTCATCCCAAACATGCGACTACATTTCAGAGGGAAAGTTTTTCTATTTACTGCTACCTGTGACTTCTAAAGTTTCTGCACTCACATCTCGTTCACTCCATTTTAGCAAATCCTATTAACATTCATCCCTACTCTTACACAGATCTCTACTAGCTAACAATTTAGCTCTAGAAATTATCTAGTCTCTCATGAGCAGTCTCAATATTATTTCATGAAGCATTCTGATATAGAACATACATAGCTAGACCTTGGACCTATAATTCAGTCACATCTGCAATCTTTATGCCTGCCTAAGCATTCTATATTCCAGACATATTCAAATTAGGTACTACTTCCCAAATATCCTGCAAACTTGTTATAAAAACAAAGAAATATATTTTCTTTCTTTTCTTAAAAATAAAGTCTACTGAGATGGTAATGGGTAGTATTTAAAGGACAAACAGTAGAGATGAGGAAGCTACACAGAGAAAGATCTAAATATAGAGATCCTTCTGATTCTTTGTCTAAAAGCACAGAAGTAAACAGTATCTTTAAAATTTTTCAAGAAATTGTAAATTAAGCAGTTCTCCAGATAACTTATAGACCACTTTTAGAATCAGCAAAGAAGCATTTAAAGGAAAATTTATTACTTTAAATATTAGAAAAGGTGAGAATGCTGAAATCAATGAACCCAACATCTAAACTCAATAACCTAAACTTCTATGCAAGAGCTAAAAAAAGAAAAAAACTGAAAAAGAAAAAGTAATTAACAGGAAAAACCAAACTAAACTAATATAACTAAAATTCAAAAATTGGCAAAAATAAGTTTCATGGAGAAAAACATCAATAAAGAGAAGCTGGTTTGACAAATATTTAGCAAGAATGTTCAAAAACAAAAAAGAGAGACAACATTATAAATGGAAAGGAAGGGTACTTCATATCTTACAGACAGTAGAAAACAATGAGAAAATATCCTGTAGACATTAAAAGCTAATAGAGAAATATTTTGAACAATGTTATGCTGTTATTTCAATACCTGTGATAACATGGACAAAATCCTTGAAAGATACAAATTACCAAACCTGACTCTCAAGAAGAAATAGTATACATGAATAGATCTACCATTATTAAAGACATTAAATTCAAATAAATACCTTTCCAAAAGAAGTATTGGGCCCCGATGGCTATATTGGTGAATTCTACCAATATTTAAGAAAGAAATAATGTCAATCTTAAATTCTTCCAGATACTATAAATTAAATTATACACTGTATGTTTGATTTTGGCTTTTATTTTTTTAGACCGGGTATTGGTATGCAGTTCAGGTTGGCTTTTTTTTTTTTTTTTTTTTTCCAGTACCAGGAACCGAACTCACGACCTTGCGCTTGCCAGGTAGGCGCTTTGCCGCTGAGCTAAATCCCCAGCCCCAGGTTGGCTTTAAAACCCACTACAGAGACCAGGCTTGTCTCGAACTCTCAAAAACCTTCCTGCTGCAGACTCCCAAGTGCTAGGATTACAGGCAGCTAAGTTATACACTGTAACCAATTTTATATTACCTGAAGAGAAAATTAAAAACCAATAATGTATGTAACACATACATTTTAAGATCTAATGTAAGATCCTTAACAAAATACTACAACAACAATCATCTATTAAAAAATGGACTATCCACCATGATGAAGTACACTTAATCTATGAATACAAGGTTGACTTAATATTTAAAAATCAATACATGCATATACCACATAACAGAAAACAGAACACAAACAGCACCAAAGAATTTTTAAACAAAAACATTAAGCAACATCAATACTCATTCATTCATGGTTTAAAGAAAAAAAGGAACTTCACACTAGCAGACTATGTCCTCAATCTTTGAGGACATCCAAAAACACTATTTCACTAAGAAAGGGACAAAACAAGTATGCACCTTCTCATAACTTCCATTCCATACTGTAACGGGCATCCTAACCAGTTTAATGAGGCAAAAATAAGAAGTAAAAAGCAAAAATTCTGGAAAGAAAGACATGCAGTAGTCTTCATTTGTATGTGATACATTCAGGTAACCAAGTAGAAAATGAAAATACCTGCCCTAACATGCCTGAGACCCTGGGTTGTACTTTGAGGAGAGGGGAAGGGGAGGGAGGGCAGGAGAGAAGAGTAGAGAAAAGGAAAAGGAAGGGAAGGGACAAAAGAGAAAGGAGGGAGAAGGGAGCTATGGGGGATAATAGCTAAAGAAACGTTGAAAACATGACATACTTAGCTACATATTAGAAGCTAAATAAATGGAGAAATAGACAATGTTTATTAATTTTAAAACTCAGTATTTGTTAGCTGAGCACAGCAGAGCACACCTGTAATCCCATTACTCATAAGACTGAGGCAGGAGGACCACAAGTTCCAGGCAAACCTGGGCAACTTAGAGAGATCCTGCCTCAAAATAAAAAACAAAATAGGGTAGGGACGTAGCTCAGCGGTAGAGCATTTGCCTACTACAACACCCTGTCTTTAATTCTCCAGTGCTGAAAATGAATAAATAAACAAATAAACAACAAAAGGAACCAAAAAACCAAAAGCCTTCAATATCACTAACATGTTTACTCTCCTCAAAGTGATTTAAATATTCAACACAATCTCAATAAAAAATTTAGCAGAAGTTTTTATGTCTATGCAGAAGCTGATTCTAAAACATACAAAAACAGAAGAAAATAATGGCAAAACAATGTTACAAAAGAAAAACAAGTTGAAGGACTTTATGCTCTGAACTGTATTATAAAACTAGGTATCTGAAGCATTTTAGGCTATTAGATGAAGAAAGAATATATTTAACAACTGGTGCTGAAACACTGACTTATCTATATGAAAGAAAATATCTTTCACCTAATACCACATAAAACAGTGTTTAATTCAAAATGGGCGCAAAACATAGATATAAAAGATAAAACTATAACATTTCCAGAAGAAAACACAGCACACATTCTTCATAACATTGCAAGAGGCAGTGTTCTGAAATTCGACACTATAAACGAAAATCACAAGCATAAAAATATTGATAAATGAGACATTATTGAAATTTCTACCTCCTGCTCTCTTACAGAAGTTACAAAATGAAAAGGTAAGCAATAATTGGGAAAATTCACCCTTTATATAACTGACAAAGGATTTCTGTATGGGATATATAAAGAACTGTTACACCTCAACCCTATTTAAAAGAATGTGCAAAGGACTTGGAGACTTCACAAAAGACACACAAATAGCAAACAAGCACCTGAGAAGATGACTAGTTAGTAGGCAAATGCAAAAAGGCATCACAATAAATGATCACTATACATATACCCACTAAAAGAGCTAATACTAAAAAGCTTAACAGTACAAGCATTGTCAGGATGTAGAACAACTATAGCTCTCACTTGTTGGAATGGAAAGTCTACAACTGCCTTAGGAAATAGTCTGACAGAGCCGAAATGTAGCATGTCCAATACCCAAAGTGAGACCCCCCAGCACCACAAAAAAAGAGAAAAGTCTGGCAGCTTCTTGTAAGTTTAAGTATGTACTATATTACAGTGGTACCTAGCATTTTCATTCCTAGGTATATACTCAAAATGATTAAGAATGCAGTTATACAAAAACAACTTGCATGAAAATGCCCACAGTAATTTTAGTCATAAGAATCAAACCCTGGAAACAATCCAACACTGGAAACAACCCAATATCTCTCTACAGATGAACAGATTTTAAAAGGTAGTACTATTCAGCAATAATGAAAAAAACCTGGTAATATATATAACCACATGAGTGAATATAAAGAACTTTATGATGTTCAACAAAATCAAGACAAGAACACCTACTCTATGATTCCATTTACACGCTACATATAATAAGAGAAATTAAATCAGTAGTCGTCTAGGGTTAGATGTGAGTACGGAGGGAGAAAGTGACACAACAGAATGCCCCAGCACAGGGATGGCAAAGCTTCCAGAGTTGTCAATGATACAAACAGCGTGCAGCGCTCATGCCATAGAAACACCACCACCACCCCAGGATATAAGAAATTTCCTGTCTCATCTGTGATGCCTACAGAGGTACAGACTTTGTGAAAACTCAATAAAATGCACACTGAAAATGGGTGTATTTTATTATATGTAAACTACACACTACTTTGATAAAGTTTAAGAAGCTTTTTACAAAGTGGATAGGCAAAGCACAGACAGGGAGAAGTAGTTAAAATACTCATATCCCAAAGCTGAGACACAACTACTACACAAAAGTAAAAAACAGATAATTTATGACAAGCACAAAAAAGATGGACCACTTCATTTATTTAAAAAGTACAAAATAAAAACACACCTACCAGAATGCTAAAATAAAACTCTCCTTTACACTCGTAAGAACATAAAATAATGGTAAACAACTATACACTGATGTTCGAAGTAGTAGGCACTTACGTGGCAATATCTGTTGCAATTGAAAATATGAATATTTTGCAGTCAATTCCACTCTATCAAAATGTATGAGCACGTGTACCAGACAATGTGTAGAATGCTTAGAGCAGTATTCTTCCCAATGACTAACCACTGAAATCAACCTAAGCATCCATGAAACAGAAGAGATAAAGAAAAAATGTCTATTCATAATACACTATTACACAGCAATGAAAATGACATAGGAAATGTAAGAAAAAAATGAATTTTACAAACAGGGCTGGGGATATAGCTCAGTGTCACAGCTCCTGCATGGCCAGTACAACACCCCAAGTTCAATTCCCATACCCACCCCCCAAAAAAGTACAAACATAGAGTTGAACTAAAAATACCAGAATGAAACATTTTATGGATCTATTCAAAGTTACAATTTGGTAAAGAGTTACAGTAATAAAAGCAAGAAGTGCTAAAGAAAAAAATTAATGTACACATTCCATAAATGTACAACAGCGGTTACCTTAACGGGGCAGAAAAGGGTTGTGATAAAAAGGTAGAGGGTGTCTCACAAACTCTCCCCTTCAGTAGCAATGGAAGTGGTAAGTTAATGCTGTGAATGCACTGTTGTGAGAGTCAGCTTTCCAGGGTAGTACCTTTCTGAGGAACAGGCTATAAAGCACATATTCATTAAGTATGTGTATTACTGTAAAATAAAAATAAATTATACTTAAAATTTTCAAGGCTAAAAATCTCAAAAATATTACAGAAATTTTTCTCATACTTCAGTAAGGTGTGGTAATTAAATTTAATTATGCTGATTTCACAAATTTTGTGTTTAAAAATTCTAAAATTAAAATATACACTTGTTTAAAAAAAATCAGAGGAACTTTGTAAAGAAAAATGTTTCCTATTTCCTAGTTTGGTGAATTATTTTCTACAGAGTTTCTTACACTGCTTATAGTAAAAGACCACCCCTATATAAAAGGAATCAAAATTATATGTTTCCATGCTACGACATGCAATTCTGAGTTTTTTATTTTACAGGGCTATGCACAGGGCATTACATTTTTAGTTAACTAAGCAAAGCTTTTGCAAAACGCTTGTAAATGTACTACTTCTTAATCTGCCCCCTTAGTCATTTCATTACAAATTCCTTGTTGCATTGCAAACTATTTAAAAGGGAAATCATCTAAGAAACTATAAAAGAAAAAGCTGCTCAATATGTCACTTTTAGAGGCCTTTGTATTTGGATCCCTTACCTCAGATTTAAAGTCAGATTATTGAAAAAAAAAAAAAAAAAAAAAAACCACTGCCTACAAAAACCTTAGACAGACTCTTGAAAAAAAGACTTAGAAAAATGAAAGCTTAAAAACCTCAACAGCAAACAAAAGTCAACCAATGACAATGTGTGACAGCCACCTTTAATTCTGAAGTGATTTCTCTGTCATGCAACGCCTCAAAGTATTGATTTCTCTCAGCATGAAAAAGCTGAAGCCAATGGAACAGATATAGCACCTCCCCCTCCCAGTCTACCCATAATAGCATTCAAGGTTACAACAGGCAGAACACTTATCAAGGTATCTCTTCCATTTCTTCTGTTTTAATGGACTAGTTACAATGTGTTGGGTTCTTATCTCTACAAACTGCAGTCCTCAATATTTTTAAATGATTTGAAGATTAATACAGGTTCTAATCTTTTTAGTCTAGGCTTTGGTAATAAAAACCTGTTTGAAAAATGCTTTATACAGTATTTGTACAAAACAAACCAACAGTAAGAAGGCTGTACTTTCCACTAGTATGTCAAACCCACACACGGTATTACATTTTCATGATTTCATTAGAGTTCTTATTAGCACTAAAAGACACAAAATTCTGCAGGCATATCCAAAACAACTTCCAAATGACAAGCTGACTCCTTCAACAATGCCTGCATATAATGTATCTATTTGGTAAACATACTAAAATGTGGTTGGTACCTGTGTTCCATAAAATTAATTTGAAATTTAAATAATGGGCAAAGATGAACACAAATAATTTTTAAATCATAACATTGTATTTTCCAGTGCTAAGGACAGAACCAAAGGACTCACAAACGTTAGGCAAGTGCTCTACCAATGAGCTACATCCCTAGCCCATAATATGATTTTTTTTTGAAACATACAAAACTAGTACCTCTTAATGTCGCTTCGTTAAATTATAAAACGTATTTATTACTACAAATAGGTAAATCTTTACATTTAAATATCAAAAGTAGACTAAGAACAAACATAAAAACCAGAAACAAAAAAACAATAAATTCAATCTTATAAAAAGCAAAATGAACACTATAGTTAAGGGCATAAAATCCAGAGCTGGGCAATGTGAGTGTAAACCTCAGTTCTAACATACTCATTCTTGGGCAAGTTATTTAAAGCCCTGCACCCCTGCTTCTTCACCTAAAAAAGATCATGTAATAGGTTTTCCAAGAGACCAAATAAACTAGACATAAAATGACTGGAATGCTGCCTTCATGTAGTATTAACAGTTTGGATTTATCATAGGGTTAGTTGTGATGCTACCAGGAATATATAGAAAGCACTCTCTCTGTTCTAGTATCTCAGTGTAATTCAGTAAAATCATTACAATATAAAATAAAAATAACTACACTAGGAGATAAATGCTTAGATAAATATGTATACGTGTGTGTGTGTGTGTGTGTGTGTGTGTGTGTGTGTGTGTGTGTTACAGCTGGAAAGAGAGAAAAAGCAAGAACTAACCAGAATCAGGGCAAGTTTCACAGAGGAGCAAAAGGCTAAACAATTGCTCACCAAGAAGAAAGATCTCATAAAAGAGAGAAAAGACAAAATAAAGCTGCAAGAAAAAGAAATTAAGAGAACTCAAATAAAAGTTTTTTTTTTTTTTTTTAAGCAAAGATAGAAAACACAGAATATGACATGTAATTACCAGGACCTCCTTTGTAAATACCTTGACACGGATTTATAATTTCCTTGTGCACCTTATACATTTTCACCCATTTCCTTCATAAAGAAATTATTCTTCAAAAGTGTATATAATTATAAAATACTAAATATATTTCTATTTCTCAGGTGACTACACTGCTATAACCTCAGGTCTCACTCGACTGGATCACTAACACAAACCGTTTCCGAATAACACACTTGAGTAGCAACTAGCTTTTACATAGTTTTTCAAGCTATCTGCAGAAAAGAGTAATTTATTTTTTCTTATTCTAAGTACGCTGACATCGCCATATATACAAAATAGATGTTTCTAAATACCTCAATTTCTATATTCACCTTTTTGTGGACTACTAACAAATAATTTGGTCAAAAGATCATACTTAAGTAGCAAAAACTCATTAGAAAGAAACTATTTTTATCAAATGAATTATAGCTATCATTGTGTGATAGCTTTATAATAAAATACTTTGTGTTAACATACTTGATTTACGTTTAGTGTTTAAAATTTATTAAGAAACTAAAAATATTAGCTTAAATTCATTTGAGCAAATTCTAAGTGATAAGTATAGTATGAAATACTCTACGAAAAATTTTAATTAGCTTAATTTCTATGTTTATTTTGAGATTAACTTTTTCAAAAGGCAACTTCTATACTAATATATGTTTTTTTGTTTGTTTGTTTGTTTGTTTTTTCTCCGGTACCAGGAACCGAACTCACGACCTTGCACTTGCCAGGCAGGTGCTTTGCCGCTGAGCTAAATCCCCAGCCCCTATACTAATATATGATCTGTTTGCCTGTTAAGATGACCTGGAGATATAATAGCTTAAACAGAGCCTGGTATAACTGTGAGAAATGTATTCAGACCTTTTCCTGGAAAAAGATTTCAAACGCATTAAGAGGTCAGGTTTCTATCAAGAATGTATGTTCTGTTATTAGAATATATGTAGATGACATGAAAAAAATGTGTTTTGGTTTGGAGTTAATTTTATTGACAATGTCCACAGGCATATAACATCGATTTTATCTACACTATAAACTATCTGCTTTTTCTAGCTTCCCAGCTTTATTTGTTTGTTTGTTTGTCTTGGTTTTTTCCGGTACTGGGAATTGAACTCACGACCTTGCACTGGCCAGGCAGGCGCTGTGCCACTGAGTTAAATCCCCAGCCCGAGCTTCCCAGCTTTAATGGGATGCCCAGTAATATACCTGTATTTTCGAAGCTGGAGACACGTTACTTACAATTTTCAAATACAAAAAGACTCATCAGTTCACTTCTAAGTGATCTTCCTTTACCCCACCAAAGACAGTTCCTTTAATTTCAAAACAAAATGGGAGCAGTGGCATAAACCTATAATACTAGTGGTCGGGAAGGTAAAGCAGAGAGATCACAAATTCAAGGCCAGCCTTACTAACTTAATAAGACCCTGCTGAAAAGTTACACACAGAGATCAAGGTAGAAAATGTTATAAACACCACCTTTCTCTTGGCATTTTCAAAAAGCTGTAATAAAAAGTAAAACACGGTAAAACATTTCTTAAAAGAATCTCTAAAACAGAATACATTCCAGGCTAAATATACTTGAATTTCATTTGAAAATGAACTGAGAAATGTTGTGATCGCAAAATTTATGTCTGTGGAAACCAAAACATCTATAGTATATTGGGGTGGAAATTTCCCCTACCGGAATTTAATGGAATGATACCACTGTCAAACAACCTAAAGAAAAAAGAAAAGCCTAACTTTGGACTAACAAAGAACCAAATAATGGAAGCAGGATGGCCTGGACTCAGAAAAAACTACAGTCAAAGAAGCGATGGTGAAAACAACAAAGCAGACGTCTCAGACAAGGGGAAGGGGCCACTATGTACTGCAAAGGGACACTACAAGGAGGAGGGGAAGGGGTGGAGGGAAGAGGGCTGAGCAGTGGGCAGCAACAGGAGGAGGAAGAGGCTGCTCTCCGTGAAAAGGAACTGAATTCGACCCTAGCCTGACCAAGGGAAAGGACTGTGGAGAAAAGCAAGGGCCAAGAGAAAACCTCTGTGCAGATTTATATGTGAATTCTAAGAAATACAACCCAGTATTAAGTGGCACTGTGATACCCTTCTGTCATGGCTACACCTACAAAAGAGAAAAGGAGAGGTCTAGTCTATGTATTGGGCCATAGGATAAAGAAAAACAGCTGCTGCCTGCAAAAGCTACTTGTATGACCGAGTATTCTGCAAATCACTGCTTTAAGGGCCCCGTATTACAGAGAAATGAACTGATTTGTCCTTTCTAACACTATATAGTCACGTTAGTGGCACGGTGAGACTAAGTCCTACTTCTTGCTTAGTCTATAAAAGTGAACTTAAGAAATATCAGGTAATTAATACGTGAGACTATAATACCTGCGATACTTCTATGTTACTACCTATGTTTTGAGTTAGACTAAAGTAGCATAAACTCCAGATTTGGGGCTAGATTATTAAGCTTTAAGGACATCCATGTCACAAAGAAATTAAGTAAATTATCCTATCCAACACAGTTACATTAGTAGCAGACCAAGAGTTGGTTCTTGGAAGCTCAAATCCATATTTTCTATCATATACTAGATTGCAGTAATCATTTTATAACTCATGTATAATTAAATATTTTAAAGTAATGTTTCTAAATCTTGTAAGACAAAAGCTAAAAAATGAAGACCAGTTTAGCAAAAAAAAAGTTGTCTATATATACATTTTAAAGCTTTTACTCACATCAAAATCTAAAAAAAAAAAAGCGTTACAAAAGGTCAGTATTTTAACCATCAAATTGTAAGTTCAATAAATACTGTGCATAAAGATTTAAATCTTTTGCCTGTTATACATCATTAAACGCTGAGTAAGAGGACTGGGGATATAGTTCAGTGATAGAGTACTTGCCCAGCATGCATGAGGCCCTGAGTTCAATCCCAGCACAGGAAAAAAAAGCCTCAATAAGAAAAACAGTGGTAATCTATCAAGCAATACAAGGAAGCAGGATGATTACTATTTTCTTATTTTCTGCCTCTATTACTCTTAAACAGAAAGCAATTTTGAACAATACACTTTTTACCACTATAGAATCTAAGTTTCACATGAGAACATTAAATACTCAAATTTATGTTGGTTAAATAAATATTTCTCAAGCCTAAATTGTATGTTCTATTATTTATACAATCACTTACTAAGCTATCTTTTGTGGGAGCTTCCCATGTTCCAAGCCTGTAGTAAGTGTTGATATTAAAATAAAAAATAGGAGTCAGTACCTAAGATCTACTTCCCTGGATAGGCACCAGTAATTTCATACTATTTTTAATGATTCCAAGAAACTCTCAGAAAGTGTCCCAAAAAGAATACAATCCAGGATTTGAAATTGTGATGTCCATAACAGAGAAAAGGCAGTGAGAAAAGACCAGCCTCCAACTGCTTCCCCTTTCTACCGGTAACAAGTGCTGCTGGAAACCACACAGACCTTACAGAAGAGATGCTCAAGCAAGAATCCATAAACCTTTGAATATCACATGTAAAATGTTAAGGATGTATTTGTGTGAATTTCTCAAGGTCAGATTCTCAAAAGAGAATGTACCACACTAAATACACTAAAAAACTAATAACCATGGATTCAAGATACAGTGTAAGGCACAGAAAGTCTTATATAATCCATTTTATTAATATATATGAAACACAAACAGATATGTCCACATACATATTAGATTTGTAACGAAAAGTCTGAAAGGTTAAGTGTGAAAAACATCTTGTGATGCATAGTGAGGGAGAGATACTGGAAAATACTCTCCACATTACATTATTTCATACTAACAAAATTTTCTCCTTTTCCTCCTCCTCCTTCATCCTGTGAACTTTTTCTCTAGGCAGTGTTTCCCAGTTCGCCTTCTAGGAGCTATCTGAATTCTATTTTTTATAGATTTTTGTTTTAATTTACATAATAATCTAAAGAAACAAATAAAAGTAGATTTAGAGCTATCTGCATTACAGATATGTAGAAGCATGTCATATACTCACGGTACTACACAACTTTACCCAAGCCTATGGCAAATTAGGTCTAAGCAACAGCACAAGACTTAGTTAATTTATGTTCTTTGTTTTGTTTTGTTTTAAAGAGAAAAAATAACAAAATAACAAGAATAAAGACAAAAACAAAATAATTCAAAAAAAATAAAAATGATGCAGGAGTTCAAAACAAGATGATAGGAATTAACAATGGTTGTTATATTACATATTGCTATCTTCAACGAAGTTGCTCAGATTACCAGATGTAAGAATGCAAGATTGATCAAACAATTAAAGACAGTAACAAGTAATAAAAAATTAGAAATGAAACAGTTTCATTAAACAAGATGGTGGGAATTCAACAATGCTTGTTATATTGCATATTGTTGTCTTCAAATTAGTTGTTCCAATTACCAGATATAAGCACGCAAAATTGGTCAAGAAAAAAAAATTTAAGCATTAACTGTTGTCTGAGTAACCACTTTGAAGATGACGATATATAATATAACAACCATTGTTGATTTCCTATCATCTTGTTTTGAGATTCTGTATCATTTTTGTTTTTATGTTGTCTTGTTTATGCACTTGTTTTTGTTATTTTCTCTGTAAAACTAAAAAAAGAAATATATATATGTATATACAGGTACATTTATGTTTTAAAGGATTGAAAAACGTGAAAAGTTTAACTAAAAATGAACTAAGCGTTAGATTAAATTATATGTTAAAATGGCACGAAACAACCCATGGAAATTACATTTAGGTGATTTATTTTGTCAATGAATAAAAACTTCACTTTAAGAACTACACAGAGAAATGCAAATTAAATATACAGGGTACCATGTATAACCTGTAAGAGTTTTAAAAGTCTACAGGTTTACAACATACTGAGGAAACAAATCTTCATGTTTTGCTGATAAATGCATATAATATGTTTTAAAAGTAATATAAAGTTTCAAAATGTAAGTTTCAAAAGCAAAATATAAAATATTAAGTTAACATAAATATAAAAGAGAATATATACAATATGAATATATATAATCCTATTTGAGTATGTGTACATAAAAAAATCCTGAAAAAAAGAACAGTAAGAAAGTAACAATCACTACCTATACAGGTTAAAAGACAGAAAACATCCTGGAGGAGCTTAGCAAAGGATGTCTTGCTGTATGCCTTCTTATAATCTTTTATTTTAAATTATCTAAAAAAAAAATTAAATACATAAATTTTTAAAAGTTTAAATATTATATGTCTTCTATGGAGAGGTTTAGACAGCGCTAAACTAGAATTGTTAAAACAGGATACAGAGGTTACAAACTCCAAAGAAGTATTTATGTGAAAGCTCTATTTGTTCTTTTGTCTGTCTATCTCTCTGTCTGTCTGTCTAAGGTACTGGGAATTGAACTAAGGGACTACTAAGCTACATTCCCAACCCTTTTTATTTTGAGAAAGAGTCTTACTGGTTGTCCAGCCTGACCTTAAACTTTCATTCCTTCTGCCTCAGCCTCAGGTTATACTTTTGATAAAAACATAAGAAATGGAACAAAACATGAAACAAGGAAAGGAGAACCATGAGAAATAAAAAATTAATCAGCAAAACACCAGGTAGGAAGTCAAGCAATAAAAAATTTACAATGGAAGGGTTTTTCATCAATGTCAAAGATAACAAAAGTTAAGAGAAACAGAGAGGAGAGAAAGAATCACTGCATAGTATAATCAGTATGTCATAATGGAACAATTTTAATCCATTTCTCCAAAGTTGGAACAATTTTAATCCATTTCTCCAAAGTTTGGAGAGGAAGAGAAGCCAGACTGTGAGACACTGAGAAGTAAAAGGGAGTGAGAAAACAGACACCATTCTAAGGAAAACGTTTGGCAAAATAAAAAGGCAAGCCAAAAATGGAAGCCTGTGAAATCTAGCAGCATTTACACAAGACCACCGAGACCCAGCATATGATAATTAGCCAGAGCATAAATATATCAATACTGAGAAGCTGCAATGTATTTCTAGAATGGTCATCTGAGAGAAAGGAAAAAATGTGTAGCCCATTAAATAGTAAGTTCATTCAAAATAATAGACACTTGCTAAAGAAAATTAGCGGTTAGTCAAAGATTATAAAAATTACCAATGACATCAAGTTTAAACAACAAAAAAAGACCTTTCAGTCAAAACTATCCTTAACAATAAGCTGCCTATTTTATGCTGAATGAAGGTCTGGAACTGAAAGTTCATGGTATTCTGGAAACAGGTATCAAGGCAAATCTTACAAGGAACAGGCGCATCATCTAAGGATCTTTTTCACATTAAGAATCCCATTAGAAAGAAAACACTAAAAGGTAATTGAATTTCCCTCAGTTATCTTCATCTCTGTCAGCTCCTGCTACAATAACTTACTCTCCTCAGCAGAGATAACTCAATTCTGTCCAGCAAGCATATGTTATGAATCTCCAAAGCAAACTTGTCTAAATCATTCTGGTCTTCTATCAAAGTTGGCTGTGGATATGAACTCTGGCAGAAAGCAAACAAATTTATTTTTATCTTTTCACTAATTCACTTCTTCATGCTTTGATGGAAGAAATCATGAGATAAATATATGGTCTGCAGTTACTGCCCTATTATAAAGTCAGCTGAAATGGCTTTCATGACTTAAAAGGAGTTAATGAATCATTCTTCTTAAATACAAAGAAAATGGTATCAATGAATATAATTGGTAAATTACTTGAAATTCCAATTTTTTGTATTGTTATCTCCAACAGGTTGAGTTCAAGCAAAAAATACTACCAGTCAGATACTGCTTACTATGATCTCATATATAATTTCAACTACTTCATCTTTATATAGTCTTTTAAGGCTACACAAAGTATATATTTAAAATAAAATACTAGAAAATTATTTTTCTCAAAAGCTCCAAAGAAACAAATACTAGATCTTACAAGGAAATGTATTTCCCACTCGTAAACCAGCATATACACATATGCAGGCAATGTTTATCCTATGTCTACACTAGTAGGCATTTTTTGGAACAGAAATATAAAAACTAAAAACAAAAAAGCAAAAGAATCAGAAACCCTGAGTTTGAATTTGTTAATTTAAATTAGAATCTATATAAGACTAAGGTTACTTAGAGTATAATAAATTCAAATACCAATGATTAATTAACATAATCCCTTACCTTTAAAAAGATTGATTTTCTCAAATGAGGATTCTGATTTGGCTATGACATTTAAATTCTATGCTTAAGGCTTGCATCTAGGTGCCCCCTAGCGCCTCACGGACTCATAGGTGGGGCTGGATCGGAGGTGGCTGGACGTAGGGCATATGATACTGGGATTAAGGGTGTGTGGCACTTAGTCCACTTACTGGGTTTAGCATAGTTCTGGATAGGGATAATGGAATCTCCACCCTGGACGTGGGTGGTATCCATCAAGAGACTTATAGCCTGGAATATAAAGGGAGAGAGGGAAGGCAGGCTGGTTGCTGTTGCTCGCCACGGCTGGCTTCTGCCTGCCATGCCATGGACTGTTTCTCCTCCTCTGTAATGCACCTCTGCCGTGCAATCCTGCCTCGGAGCCAGCCAACTATGAACCGAAACCCCTACAAACTATGAGCTGAAATCAACTTTTCCTTCTTTAACTTTGGAGGTCGGATATTTTGTCTCAGCAATGAGAAAAGTAACTAAGACACTGATCATCATCATCATCATCATAATAACAACCACTAACATTTTATAATGTTTTAACCCATGTTTTATAATTTTACTCTACAATAAACCTTTTATTAAAGTTTCACCATATCCATTTTTTTATTTTTTTATTTTTTTTTTTTCCATTTTTTTTAACATTAGATTTTACTGGTACATTTTAGATATACCTAACGATCACGTTCATCAGAGAATCTGTACCTGTACATGATATAACTTGGGCTTTTCCCCATTCCTCTACTTCTCTTCAACCCCTCTGCCTCTCCCCATTCACAAAGCTTTGTTTCCATGTTTTCTTTTCTCTTTTTTTACTTTTCTCTCCTGTCCCTTCCCCTTCCCCTCTCTCGTTCTCCTCCCCATCTGAACATTTTCCTCCTACTTCAAAACACCTTTTGGTCCTTATTTACACTTTCCGTTTCTCACAGCAAACAATGCGGTATTCTCACATGTGTCCGATTTATATCACTTAAGAGTATAGACTTGAGGTGCATCCGTTTTCCTAAAAATGTCTCAAGTGTACCCTCCTTTTCACCGCATCCATTTTATAAAAAGGAAACAGACTCAGAGTAGCTGATAAATTTTGTTCAATAGTCCCCAAGTAAGTTGTGTAGCATAGAATCTGCAAATGTGTTTTTACTCCAAGTGCCTTTGATAACACAGGAACACAGTGTCAGAAGTAGGTTACCCTTCCGGACTAGACAGGGCGAACCCCAATGTAGCAAATAAACAGCCCTCTGATTTCTCAATGTAGATTGTGCTAACCTGTATTTCATAGTTCAGATTGCCTATCCCATCATTTCCAAGCACAGTGAGCACTTACTGACTCGAAGAATATTAGCCATAATTTGAAAAACTCCACCGAGGTGATGTGAAATTCCATTATAACCTATCATCCTTGATAGTAACAGAGACAGTGCTGCCATTGCCTCCTTTTTTAAAAAATTTGTTTTTATTTTTAAAAGATAGAAATAATTGAAGGTATCTGTATGGTACAATGTGATGCTTCCACATATATAAACATTTCACAATGATCAAAGCAAGGCAACTAGTGTATGTATCATCTCATTTACTTCCTTGTGGCAAGAACACCCAAAACCCTTTCCCAGTTACTCTGAAATACATTTTATTAACAAAATCAACCTACCCTGCAATAAAACACCAGAGTTATTTCCTTCTACATAATTGTAATTCTGTAACCATGGGCCAGGATCTTCCTTTCCCCTTCCACTTCTTTCCTATAGCTTCTGGTGACCATCATTCTACTTTCATTCTATGAGTTCAAGGGTTTCAGATTCTGCATATGAGTGAGGTCATATGCACTTGTTCCTGAGCTTAGCTTATTTAACACAATGCTCTCCAGGTTCATTCATTCGTCACAAATGACAGGATTTCCTTCTTTCTCAGGGCCAAGTAGTATTCTGCTGGTATACTATATACACTACATTTTCTTTTGTCCATGCATTCAGTAAAAGAAATTAAGGTTGATCCTGTATCTTGGCAATTGTGATAAGAGTGGAATAGACATGAATGTACAGGCAGCTCCTTGACACACCAATTTCAACTCCTTTAGACAGATACCCAGGGGCTGAGGATTTAGCTCAGTAGCACAGTGCCTGCCTGGCAAGCGCAAGGTCCTGAGTTTAGTTCCCAGTACCGGAAAAAAACCAAAACCAAAAAAAATAAAAATAAAAAATAGACAGATACCCAGTAGCATATTATGGGTAATATGAAAATTCTATTTTTACTTTTTTTGAGATCCCTCCAAAATATTTTCCAAAATGGTTGTACTAATCTACAAAACAACCACCAGTTTGTGTGGATTCCCTTTCCATATCCTCATTGCACTTCATCTTTTTGGTAACAGTCAAATAAGTATGTGAAATGAATTCTCGGTGTGCGTTTGAGGTTTTTATCTGTATTTAACCTTATGATTAGAGATGCTGAGCACCTTTTCCCTATACCTGAGGGCATGTGTATGTCTCCTTTTCAGAAATATCTATTCAAACCATTTGCGCAATGTTAAGGCACTTGTTTTCTTACCACTGAGTAGACAAACTTCCTTGTATATTCTGGATATCTGTCCCTTATCCTTATGATTTGCAAATATTCTGTTCCATTTGGCAAGCTAACTTTTTACTCTGCTGCCTCTTCCTTTACTATGCAATGAACTTTCCCATTGACTATTTTTTGCTTTTATTGCTTGGGTTTTTTAGATCTTAACCAAAGAATCCTTACAAGACCACTGAATTTTTTTCCCTATGTTTTCTTCTTGGTCAGGCATGGTGGCACACACCTGTAATCCCAGCACTTGAGAGGCTGAGGCAGGAGGGTCATTGTGAGTTTGAGACCAGCCTGGGCTACAAAGTGAGCTCAAGGCCAGCCTGAACTGCATAGCGAGACCCTGTCTCAAAGAGACTAAAAAAAAAAACAAAAAACACCAAACCTATGTTTTCTTCTTGAAATTTCATAGTTTGGGGCTTGATTGTTAGACTTAAGTGCTGGGGACCAAATGTGGAACCTCACACATGCTACGCAAGTGCTCTACCATCGAATTATATCCTCCACTCTTGGTTCCTAAATTTAATGTGATACAGCACCTTAAGAACATAAAGGACAAGTATCAGATGATCTTTTCAATAGCTGCAGAAAATTCAACAACCCTTCAAAAACTTTCAGCAATTTAGGTACAGAAGTTCAGTCACCAGTATAAAAAACAAGTATGGAAAGGACGTACTTCTATGCCATAAAGGCAATAGCTGACATATCAACAGCTAAATCACACCAAAGAAAACTTGAAAGTTTCTCTCCTATGAGATTCAAAATGAGACAAAAAGGCAAAGCCTCACCAATTCTATTGAACATTCTATGGAACGTCCTTGCTAGAGAAATTACACAGGACAAAGAAATAAAAGGTATCCAAGGTGGAAAGGAGGAAGTTACACTGTCCTCAGTTACAGACACACGATCTTATATACAGATCCTACAATGCCACCAATGAGGTGACAGAATAATGAGTACAGAGAAGCTGCAGGACAGAAAATCAGAAGCACTTCTACGCACTAGTATCAAATTATCTAAAAGGGGCCTGGGGATGTAGCTCAGCAGCACAGCACCTGCCTGGCAAGTGCAAGGTCATGAGTTCGATTCCTGGTACCAGAAAACAAACAAACAAAATTATCTAAAAGAATTCAAAAAAAATTCCATTTACAATAGCAACAAAAATAATAAGTTACGTAGGAATAAATTTTAGAGATGAAAGATCTCAATACGAAGAACTATAAAACTAATAAAAATATTAAAGTCACAAATAAACAGAGATATCTAGTGTTCATTTGAAGCACTTATATTGTTAAAATGCCTCTATTACCCAACAGAATGAACAGATCTAATGCAACCCTCATAAACATACAAATGATATTCATGCAAGTGTTCTTTTAAAGCCTAAAATTTGTATGGAACCATAAAAGACATAGAATAGCAAAAGTAATCAAGGACAAAGAGGAGCAAAGCTGGAAGCATGATTCAACCTGACTTCAAAACATATTACAAAGCTACAGAAACCAAAACTGCATCATGCTGACATAAAAACAGACCATTCACCACATCAGAGAAAATAGAAAGCTCAGAAATACACAACTGCTGCTGTCCCTCAGACAAAGTTCTTCTATCTAGAACATACAAAGAATTAAAAAACATCAGCACCCCCAAATTCAAAGACCCAATCTAAAAATGGGCATCTAAGATGAACACACAATTCTCAGATAAAGAAATACAAATGGCAAATAAATACATGATAACATGTTCAACATCATTAGTCATTCAAGAAATGCAAATTAAAACAACATTGAGATTTCATCCCACACCAGTAAGAATGGCTAGCATTAAGAAATTAACCAATAACAAATGCTGGTGAGGCTCTGGAGAAATAGGAACTCTTCTCCACTGCTGGTGGGAATGCAGACTGGTGAAACCACTATGGAAATCAGTTTGGAGATTCCTCAGCAACTTGGGTCTAGAGGCCCATTCAACCCAGCTATTCCCCTTCTTGGTATTTTCCCAGAAGATCTGAAAACGTCATATCACAGCAATATATGTGCACCCATGTTCATAGCAGTGCAATTTGTGATAGCTAAATTGTGGAAGTAACCCAAATGTCCATCTACCGGGGATTGGATAAAAAAATTGTGGTACTTTTATAGAATGGAATATTACTCAGCTATAAAGAAAGATAAAGTCGAGGTTTTTATAGGTAAATGGTCACAACTAGAGACCATAGTCATAAGTGAAATAAACCAGACCTGCATGTGTAAGAATTGTATTGTCTCACTAATGTAAAACCTGAAAGAGTGAATAAAAAGTAGGAGGTATGATAGACATTGTGAAATGAAAGGAAAATGCTCAAAAGTAAAGGTCAACTGGGATGTGGGAAAAGAGAAGGGAAAGAAGGGGAAATTATTTAAGTATGTATACACAGGATAGCTAACATAGTTGTACTACTGTCTTCTATTCCTCTACAGAAAAGAATAGCTAATAAGTACTTGTTTGAGCAATCGTGTATGTCTCTGTTTTCTTGAGAAACCACTTTGAAGATATCAATAAGTAATACAACAACCATTGTTAATTTCCTACAACTTTGTCTGTAACTCTGTTTTGTTTGTACTGTTCTTACGCTATTTTGTAAATGGATGTCTGCTTGCTAATGTTTTCCTTCTTTTATTTCTTAAAATAAAAAATTTTTTAAAAAAAGAAATACACAACTGCATTTACAACAAATGGATCTTATGGCAAAGATGCCAAGAATAAAAAAAAAAAAAAATGGAGAAAGGGTATTCTCTTTAACTCATGGTATTGGGAAAACTGAAAATCTACAGACAGAAAATAAAATTAGATCCCTGTATCTTACCATATATTATGAGTTCACATATATCTGTTTTTGTTTCCACAGCCAATCAACCTAATTACTTTCAATAAAAAATTCAAATGTGAATTTCCATTCATTCATTGAACAATTATTTACTGCCTAATATGTGTTGACAGTGTGCCAGATTCTATGGATATCTGACAAATACTAGAGCTCCTTCCCTCCTGAAGCATGAAGAAGTGTTAGAACAGCAATAAGCAGACAAGTAAATATATAATTAAATCATAAAAAAGTAGCATGAGATTATAAGATAAAGACTTGATTTAGAGTAACATTGAGTAGCTGATATTGCCAGATGATGAAAATCTGAGACTTTTATGGAAAAATAACACTTAAAAGCAGTGGGAAGGCCCTGGATGGTTTTATATATGATCTGCAAAAGCTACAGTTTCACAGTGACTACTTCAGCTCTTCTGAATAAAAGGAAGGAAACATTAGAGGAAAAGTAGGTCCACATAAATGTTACCTTATGTGTTTTGGTCTATAGACGTAGTAGTTAAGATAAAAATAGAACTGATACACTTATTTGGAGGCCAAATCAATAGAGCTGGATAATGGTCACAAGGGTGTCGGAAGTGGGAGAACGGGTAACGGGTAACTTGCAAGCAATACATGGAGAGGTATTCACCAAGTGGGGGAAAATGGAAGAACAAATGAGCGAGAGAAGACAGTTCTGGAAGTTCTCTCAAAAGTGTGAGCAAGCTTTTCAAACACTTCAAGTGGAAACAAAGATATTTGTGTATACACAGGTCTAGAGCTTAAAAGAGAAGTCACAGTTAGAGATAAAATTCAGGGAGTTTGAGATATAAAATAGAAAATGGAGGAAGGAGGTCCTCAAAAGTACAGGCTAAGCAAAGAGTAAAAAAATTACAATGCTTTAAAACTGTGAAAAAATACTTCAAGATCATCCCTTATTTACAATAAAAGCATATATTTTTAGCCCAGCTCTGAGTTACAGGTAGTAAACACAGCCAAAAGACCTTCTTAATTCCTAACTTTCTCTTTTTCAGGTAATTACTTAATCTTTAATACTACATGCAAATGACTTGCACCCAAAACAAGGCAGTGAAAAATGAGTACTTTACTCTCTATAGCGATCTATCTTCATGTGCTAACAAAGTGAGGGAAGCTGCAGACTCAATTAGGAGAAAAAGACCTGTTTGTTTATTACAGCTTTAAGTCTCTGGGCAACTCTTAGATGTAATGACTATGTATTCGGGAATCTCAAACAGTGGAAATATCCCTGTCTTCTCTCAAAAGCAAAATTTTCTTTCTTGTATAGTTCAGGCCTCTTCAGGAAACAGTTATTATTAAAAAATGAAATGTAATTTGGTAGTTGTAGGTGATTTGGGTTTTTGAGGCTGTTCGCTAAGTAGATATAGCTTCTGCTTCTCATCTAAAATATGAATCATACTCAAATCTTTACTTGAAAAAATGGATTGGATAACATTTCTGACAAAGTTACTGTAGATACTCCTCTATAAAACAACCAGAATCGCTAAGTATAGGAAAATATGTCTAAAATGCAGAGTTAAGCTTCAAAGAAACCCTCAGCAACAGAAATTAAACCAAGATTTTACAAAGAACCATATCGGATGCTCTCATTAACTCAGTCAGGGGAATTCCTCCCACCCAGTCCCTCGCTCAGCACAGAATACAGGGCCTCGAATATATTTGAGATATATTGCCTCCATATATTGCCAGAATACATGCCAGGCAAACACTCTACTGCTGAGTACAACCCCAGTAAGAAGAGACACATTCTTATATAGAAAACCAAGACTCTGGCTTTCATGACACATGGTGACAGGAAAAAGCCTTGTCCAGTACACTGGGAGTTGAAACTCAGGCACTATTCTACAGCCAAGAACCTTTACAGGCTATTCATTCTGTGAAAAGACACCTGCCAACCAAATAAGGGAGATGAGCCTATACAGTGTATCTCTGCCTATTCTGAGCTGAGAACACATCTTAACCTGAAAATTCATTAGCATGGGCCTGCCAACACATTGATTTGAGATCCAATTTAAGAAATCAATGTTACGGCAGTACTGATTGTTAATATGTACAAGATATAACACCAGAAGCAAATAAAAACCTAAGGTATGAAGCATAAGCACTAATAAGGTCATTCTAAAGATAAACGACAATCAAAATTCACAATGTATTCTGAACTAGAGCAAAACCACATGCCAAATAGCAAGAGTAGAGCTCGTCAATATTCTATTACGTAACAGACTAGTCAATAAGTATGTTCCAAATTATTAAAGGTGAAAAAGAATCTCAAACATGGTAAAAAAAAGTTTTTAAATGAGAAAAAAATAAAATAGTTCTTATAGAAATGAAAAGGTCACTGAAATTCAAAAATTGGTTATTTAAATGGAAGAATTTGTGAAATAGAAGACAAATCTGTATATTATTTATAAGATAGTTTAACTTTTAAAAAAACCCAATCTTCAATATCTGGTGCATGTTTTACACTTAGAAGCACCTCTCAATTCAGACCAGCTACCATTTAAGTGTTCAGTAGCCAAGCAGGGCTAGTGTGTACCATACTGGATAATTAAAACCACCAAGGAGCTGATGCTTGGTTTTAGGGCAATTGTGGTAACGTCTATGTAACTGGAAGTGCCTCAGTTTCGTTTTCCTAAGGAAGCCATCACTGTTTACTAAACGTATTACACTAAGATAAACACGACTATCAGGATGATGTTTCTGATGAAAATTTTCACCCTAAATAGTACGTTTCCTCCACCATGACAGAATTTTTGGATTACAGTATGGGGAAAAGATACAAGTTTATTAAAGGAACGAAATAAACGAAAGAATTAATTCTTCCTAGTCTATACAAGTTTTTGAAATTTACATGCATTGTTTTTCAATCTGAATCTCAGTTAACACAGTAATAATCAAAACACTACTCTTATGGCTTGTATCTAGATGTCCCTCCAAAACCTCCTGTGCTCATGGGCAGGGCTGGATCAGAGCTGGGCAGATCACGGGTGTGTGAATATGGATTATGGGTACGCGACAACTAAATCAGAGCACTAACTGGTTTGGCATGGTTCTGGGTGTGGATAACGGGAGGGCCCACCCGGGGTGTGGCTGGCACCAACCAACAGGCTTATAGTCTGGATGGGATACTAGGAGAAAGAAGGAAGGCAGGCTCCCAGCCTGCCAGGCCATGAGCTGCTTCTCCTCTGCCAGGCCTCTGTGTCATGCTACCCTGTCTTGGAGTCAAGTCGACTATGGACTGAAACCACCACAAACTACAAGCCAAAGGAAGCCTTTACTCCTTTAACTTCCAGTACTGGCTATTCTATCTCATCAATGAGAAAAGTAACTAAGTACGTAACTGGAGTAAAGAACAAAGTAAGAACCCAGGAATCAAATCCAAACTCCAACTCCCCTGCTAACTGTATAACAATGGGAAAATTATCAAGTCTCTCTAAGCATCAACACCCCTACTCCGCATAATGAACCTAACAATGACTTCCTCCCTGAGCTCTTGTGATGATAAAAGAAGCCATGTAAAGTACCTAGCATGACTGACATGTAGTAAGCATTTAATGTCATTAAAAATATAACACATGGAAGACAGGTAAAACGTAGCTAAATCCTATCCACCTCAAATGACTTCGCAATTATTTAGAAATATGTAGGATCTTTCCAAAATGTCCTTATTTTTTCAATGTATATACTCATTTTAATTCTCAGTAACACAGTTTATCAGAGGATGAAAATGGAATGATGCTGACTGCACTGGCCAACAGGCTGAATGTAAGAGGAAACGGCAAAAACAATTAGGAAATGGATTAAATTACTGGTTAACATGATACTGTGTAATTTAGGAAGCACACATGGGTTGCCTGCTTTTGTATCTAATTCCCAACTAGAAGTTTCTTTGCTGAAAGCAAAAGCATGTCACATTATAATGTAAAGCAGACATCTTTAATTCCATAAACAATTCTAATCTATTATCTGCAAGGTATGGGGTTAAGTAGCAGGAATCCTGACTGGGAAAAAAAGCACTGCTTACAAAGGAAAAACTCCAGAATACACTATTTATATTTTTACTAGTGGCATTTGTTTAAATTAGTTTTAGCTTTATTCTAACAAAAGGCTACTATAACAATATTAACAGTTCCTACTAGGGCGAGTTTTAACACAGAATAACATAAAATTGGTTTTTAGCATTTAAAACAAAATATGTAACAAGAGATCACAAAACTTGGTGCCAAAGACAGAAAACATAAAAATTTAATTTTTGTTTTCACTTCTGAAATTACAAGTCTGCAGTACAGAACGGTTACATTCCTCATGGGGGGTATCTGTACATAATGCAGCTCAATTTTGTATCATGATGGTCCGCAACTACATTTGCTGGTAAGGAATTTACAGGTTTAGTTTTCAGGATTTATTTTGCATTAATCTTTATATATGATACTAAGTAAGGGTTGCACTTCATTCTTCAGCATGGGAATATCAAGTTTTCACAGCAGCATTTGTTAAAGCAACTATTCTACCCTCCACTGAATGGCTAAGGCACCACTGTCAAAAATGAACTGGCCTTCGACTAATGGGCTTATTTTAATTTTATGTCATCATCTTTCTATAATTATGATCAAAAAATGCTGTTTCAAATACTACAGTTTCAGAATAATCTCTAGAATTTGGAAATTGGGAATCTTCCTTTCATCTTCTTATTTCTTAAGTCTGCTTTTGTCAGTCAGAACCAACTGCAATTCTGTGTCAATTTAAGGATGGATATTTCCTTTTCATAAATAAATTTTCTAAATCTTTACCACCATTTTAGGCACAACTTTTCAGTCAAATTAAAATGTTTCATCAATGGAATTATATTAAATGGGCTAATACTCTGCGCAAATCAATGAGTAATGACAATTACCAGTTGATCAAAACGTATTTATATTGCCACCGCTCCTACATTTGACACTATGTCACCGTATCAGCAAATTGTGTATAACATTGTAACATGAGGTAAAGACTAAAACAGAAAAACAGATTTGAGAAGTTGATCTAATACATATGGAAAGCTGCTGATTAATCATAACACCATACATCCATTGGTCAAATCAAAACCATTTCAATGAAAGACACGGGAGATTAACACTTTATATACTACAATTCCACATAAATCCACAAATGAAAATTATACCTGGGCTTATGTTAGTTGTTTATATAAAAAGCATTAATATTTTAAAGAATGACCATTCAAGATATCAAAAAATAGCAATCTATCCTTGATGCTTATAGTTTATTTCAAAGAGCTACCTAACACATGAAAAGCACTTTCTATAGTAATGGATGACTATGAGCTTTCGGTTATCGGCAAGATATCCTCTGAAGACAGACACAGGCCTCGCTGGTATCAATAAACTACATCAAAAAGCCCTCCTCATTAACATATAGTTCAATGTATTATAAAAGAAAAGGCACAAGATATATTTCTTCTATATGAAAAGATTCTATTCTGTCACAACCAAGATCCTTAAATGTGATGGTGACTAGCCCAACATATACTTCTGTGTAACTGCTCATACCTACACTTGAAGAGACAACACAAGTGTCTGCAGTGACACACCTTTAAGAAGAACCTAGTCTGATCTGACACTCTGAGGCCATGGTAACAAACCTATGGCCCGAACGCTGCAGCAAGCTGTTTGTATCATTGAAAGCTCTAAAAAATTTGCCATCACTGCACTAAGTGAATTTTTTAAAAAAACCCTAAATTGCTTAAAGAAAGTCAATCAGAGTAATCACAAGTCTCAGATACATCAGATTCACATTTAAACTAGCATGTAAGATTAATATTTTAGTTCATTTTTAAGACTGAGCAAAAGAATAAACTATATGGCTGGTATTATATATTGTCAAACCCATCCCATAAAATAGTACTCTAGAAGAATTAAAAGTATGTGGATGACTTACATTTTATGCATGAGGAAACACAAATGAAAAGGCCAACAAATTTTTCACCAGATGGAAATGCTACATTTAATTACTGCAGAGAAATCACGCAAAGAAGCTGGCTGCTGAACACAACTTACAAGGAGTGTAGAAAGTTATGTAAAAGTCTTTAAATATTCTTAACTTTCAATAATGATCATAAACCCAGATTGCAAGAATGCATAAATAATATAGTTGGATCATAAAAAACTTACAACATAAGAATACATTATAGTGTTAGCCCAACACCAACAAAATAATAAAAATTATAATTAACCTAGAAAGCTCGTTAATATTCTGATAAGGCTTATAAATTCATATAAAATACTGTAACATAAAATAGGCAATGACATTTTTATTAATTATACCGGCCCAGGAAAGCACTGTTGAGGCTAAACAAATATACTGTAAGTCCTATTAAAAAGAGTATTTGTTGGAGAATTTTATTTTGTTTCATAAATGATCTGTAAGGCAACTATTTTATTTCTACTATATTATTTAAACTTATAATTTATATATAAGCATAACATGCTACAAATATATTGAATATGTGCATGTGTGCTATACATACAGGCACATGTACAGGTAGGTAGTGCTTCACTGTATGGAATAGCCTACACCTTCATTTATCCATTAGTCTGTTCAGGGGATATTTAAATTAATGCTACTTTTGAGTTATCAAGAAAATGCTATGATAAACATTTGTGCACAAACTTTTATGTTAACATTTGTTTTTGTTTTGCTTTGGTGTTTATTTGCTTGCTTGTTTGTAACAGGATTTTGCTATGTAACCCAGGCTGACCTCAAAACTGGGCAATCTTCCTGCCTCAGCCTCCCGAGTGCTTGGATTACAGGTATGCCACCAGACTTGGGCACATATTTTAAATTTTCCTGGGAATATACAATAAATGGTTCAAATGATAATTCTGTCTTTCACCACATGAAGACTACTGCTAGATTACTTTCTAAAGCAGCTACATCATTTTTCATTCTCATCAGTTTTTCCATATCCCTACCAGTTCTTATTATTACCTACAATTTTCATTATACCATTTAAGAAGTATCAAGTCATGTTTCACTGGGGTTTTGACTTATATTTCTATAATTATCAAGCATCTTTTCATGTAGTTATCAACCACTTGCACAGTTTCTGTGAAGAAACATCTATTCAAATCCTTTCTTTGCCCATTTAAAATTGTGTTGTACCCTTATAACTGAGCTATAAAAATTTTTCATATTTTCTAGATACCACATTCTTACTACAAGTCAGACTAACAAGTACGTTCTCAATTCTGCAGATGATTTTTTCACTTATTTTCATGATGACTTTGAAAGTCCAATGTTAATTTTTATAAAATCTAATTTATCTATTTTTTTTCCTTTGGTTGTGAGGATCAATTTTAATGGCTGGAAGAAAATATTTAAATTATCTTGAAATGGAAAAGATCTCCTAAAATAATGAGAACAATAATAAAGGAAAACCTTTAAATTGGATTATATTGAAACTGAAATGACAAGAGAAGTATAATAAATGTGAAAAAAAAAAATTCTGGGGGCAAATATAACAAATAAAATAAAGGTTAATGCTTTCAATATATAAAGACATCTACAGGTCAGTAACAAATCATGAAAAAAGAAACTATATAAACAAAACAAATAGACATTTTTTAGACTCATAATTATAATGAAGTTTTCATTTTTTATTTTTATTGGTTCATGTTTACAGTACGTAATTCCACATTCCTCTACCAGTCCACATTCCTTGTGGAGAGTTGGTGCACATACATAACACACCTGAATTACTTTCCCATCCCTTCCCCTCGCCTCACTCCCCTATAATGACGTCTTCTAGTTCATTAGCAATAAAAATAATGTAAACTTTTTTGAAAGACTATGTAGTTTTATTTATCAAATAAAAAATTCTTTAATTAGGGCAACCAAACAGTAGAATGAGATAAAAGTATGAAAATATTCCAAAGAACTCATCTTCTGTTTCATTAAAAGTAAAAAATCAGAAATATATATATTTATGAATATTTCTCAAATCCATATGTGTAAGAGCAGAACACTTGCAATGTAAGTACGCAAGAATGGAAAATGGTGAGATAATCAATATTTATATTTGAGGTATCACACAGCCATTACAAATATTTTCAAAAAATCATGAATGACAAATTGTTCACAATTTTAAAGTTAGTATTTTAAAGTTAGAGGTTTTAAAGAAATATGACTCTAATTTGGTGGACAGGTAGTTTGAATAAAAAATAAGTTTATTTTGAAAAGAATATGGCAGAGAGAAGATAAGATTTCTCTACTATTATAATGGTATAATGATTTGTAAGTCTGTATTTCAAATTTAACAATTAAAAAAATGGAGATATACAATTTTTAAAGCTAAACAATGAATAGTTTTATACTCTATATTTTTATTATTTTCTAAACTTTAATAAACATATTTCACTTTATGAATGGAAGAAACTTTTAAATACAGGGAAAAAAAATGACCATCAACCATGAAGAACCACAAATATTGGAAAATTGTATAATTTATTTATTTAACCCTA
>NW_004955471.1:5415663-5480125 GCF_000276665.1 Chinchilla lanigera
CTGTCAAAGATATGTTCGGTAATACAAAGCTGCAACAGCAAAGCACTTCAGAAACCCTGAGCTCACCGCAGGACAGGGGGCTGACTGGGCTAGATGAATATTATGAGGCCTGGGTTCTGGTTCAAAGTCAACAATTTAGCAGCTACATGGGCAAAGTGCAACGCTAGCCTTACAATCCATCCTGTAGACTCCCCGGATTTGTTTGGTGCTAGAATAAGGAAGTGTGGGGTAAAGCAGTTACTAGATGAGGTCAGAGAGGTCACAAAGCAAAACAGCCCTCAGCTTACACTCAGGACTGGACCACTTGGGTTCCACCCACGCTTCTCCATACTCTGGCTGCGTGACCCGCAACAACTTACTTAGCTTCTCTGTGTTTCAAGTTTCCGATCTGTAAAACTGCAAGGGTGAACATTTACGGCTGAGCATTATTATGAAGATTTATGCTATACTTAGTAAAAGCTTAGAAAAATAATCAGTGCAATATGTTTTTAATTTTTAATGGCAAAAAAGCACCCAACTGGCAAACAGTTCACTGTTATTTAAAAAATACTTTGCTTGCTAATTTAAAAAATATTTGAAGCCTTCATTTAATAGAAAAATATATAGATTACTAAGAATTAGTCAAGTATTTTCATGGCCTTCATTTCATAAAAAAGAATATCCATTTTTATTAATTCAAACACAAAATGACGATCTGGTCTATAATTCCACTGACGCTAATAAGAAGTGAACTCTGTAGTACAGAAGATGAAATTCAAAGCAACACCAGCTAAGAGAACATTACAAAACTCTTACTTAGGTAGATTTTAATTTAAACAGACTCTAAAAATTATTAAGTGGTACCTTTGATCACACCTGTGCTGGATAAGTCACATCATTTTATATAAACTAAAACTCTAGTAGACAACTTTAAAAAAACATTGTTTTCAAATGTGTATATTCATACATATACCATATTTACAAGACAAAGTCTAATGACTTGCATGATACAAATTTTTAATAAGTTATAAAACTCAAAAACAAAATTAAAATGTATAGGGAATCAATGATGCCATGACAGTCATGGAACTTCCACATGAAACAAGCAGGAAACACCAGGCACATCCCACTCGCTCCCGAAAGCCTGGGAGGAGCCACGGAGCCGCGCTTCCAGATGCACTGTCCTGCAGGGGCCAAGGAGCAGCCAGGCAGCCGCTGCACAACACAGCCGGCTGTGAACCTTTTACAAGACCAAAATACAGGCAACATCTCCTTTTTTTTTTTTAGGTTATATTTTTTTGCAGAAAGAGGTAACTAATGGTAGATAAAGTTTAGAAATATTATTTAAGAATGTACAGCATAAATTCAAAGCTGAATATAGGTAAAGTGAAGCTGTCCAGGAGAAACACGTCTCATCTCATATAGTATTAAAATGAAGATTTAAGAGCAGGCCACTTAGAAATGCTGTATGTATTAAATACAAGCATGCCTCAATCAATTAGAGTTTGTTGTATAAACAAAGGGCAATTCTTTTCTTACAAAAATAAAAGACTGGCACTTCAAAATTGACTCTAATGTAGAACAATGGAATAAATATATTCTCTCCACTAAAAAATTAAAGTAACATTTGTTTGGAAGTCTTTCTGGTTTAATTTAGATTACTTTACTACAGTACTTTATAATATTATTGTACAATATTACACATATCACAGCATGGTGATATAGATTAAAATGAAAAACTATACTAAACAAAGCATAAAATTAAAGAGTTCAAACTAAAGCTCCTTTGTCTTCCAGGATTAAATCCAAGTCAAGCATTCTATAGAAATCTAATGAACTATGAACCAATTTCGTAAGTTAGAAACTGAGGGCTAAAAAGGCCTAGTTCTAGATTCCAGTTGTAACTCTGCATAATTTCTCTTTTAGACTGACTTCAAGTTTACAGTACGCAGGATAATGACAGTACTCCTGCTGAGGTTTACTCTAAGGATTAAATTAATACTCATTTCGCATCCAGTAACAGTTCCTGACACAGTGCAAGGGCTCTGGCAACATCATCTAGTGTTATAGCTGTCGCTCCACACCTAGACTGCAAAAATGTATACTGTTTGGATAAAATCAGTTTCGTCTCTTGCATAACAAAGTGTTTAAATTGTACTTTCCCCTTTCAATTCCATGTTTCCTCCTTTCACATTCTCTCACGTCCATACACAAAAGAATGCACATACCACCACCACCACGCTCATCGAAATTTCAAAGAAGAACAGTTAATGGTAGTCTCAACTCAGAGAAACAAAAAAGCAAAATTCTATATAATGAATTAGAAGGGGCAATATGAATAGATTCTTTTAGGATGGTAGGCTGAAATGGCATTTAAATTTTTTTCCTTCCTGCCTTGAAAAAATTATCAAAATTATTATTATACAACAAAAATAATGGGACACTATTAGATAAAACAAACCACCAAACTGGGGGTGGGAGAGTACCACAGAGAAAACAAACACATTGGAACTAAAACCAAAGAAGCAGCAAAACATAGTCCTTAACCACAGTCTTACGTCCCCAAAGAATGCTGGTAAAGTGACAAGTTCTGAGAGGTTTTTCTTAAAGCCTTCATATATAGGGAGAAATAAGATGAGTAGACAACATTATCACTTTCTAACTAGAAATGCTAGAAAAACCTACAGTGTAAATTGTTGAAGCCAAAAAGTGAACACAGAGGCTAACTTTCTATGACTAAGATAGACCCAGACTATTCTTGAACTGACTTGAAAAATAATCCAAAGATTAAGCATAGCTCCTATTAGAACTGTCAAGTCTCTAATATGATGGAATGAATGTAATAGAAAACAGTAAACAAAATCTTATTAAAGAGAAAAATTCAAATATTCTAAGCAACCCTCCTTGTCTCTGTCAAATATGCTTGCTCATATCGCTGTCTCCCTCTCCCTCTCCCTCTCCCCCTCCCCCTCCCCCCTCCCTAGAACCTCGGGGACAAAAATCACACTATAGGTCACAGCGTGAAAAACTGTCTACATACAATAGGAAGAAGAGGAAAAGCAGTTAGTTACTCAATGTTCTACAGTGCATATTCTATACAAACTGTGTCCAGACAGCATTCTAAACGTCAACAATACGGAAAGAAAAAGTATGGCAACTATACAAACATAATCACAATTTAATAAATGAGCTAATAAATATATTTTTAAATAAAATTTTAGGGTTATATGTAAGAGACAAAGAAGCCTCAGAGAAAATATGGTTAAAGAATAAAAGGAAACCTTTATCATTCTCTTCTAAAACAAAATGATAAAAATGTGATTAAAAATTAAGTAACAATAGTGAATAAGGAAAGAAGTGGCAGACCTAAATAAACAAAAAGAACCAAAATATAATCATCACACACCTACTAAATTGCAAATATCAAAGGCAAAATAAAACACTCAAAATTTAATTTGTAATAGGGAAATAAAGCTAGAAATAAAAGAAAATAAGTCATTTAAGGAACAGCTAATAGATATGGTATGAGTCCAAAAGATAATACAGAAAGCACTGACGAGCATACACTGGACAGAACTACAAATATGGCTCCATGAATTCCATCTCAATAAAACTCCTATTTGAAAAATGAAGCCATCAAACTTAATTTTGACCAGGGCTGGGGTCAAAATGCTGCTTAGCTCAGCAGCACAGAGCCTGCCTATCAAGCACAAGGTCGTGAGTTCAATTCCCAATGCTGGAAAAAAAACAGAAAACAAACAAACAAACAAAAAAACTTAATTTTGACCATACTTTATTCTTTAGAAAATAATAGGTCTTTTGATTAAAGTTTTTCCTTTTCCTTTCTCTTTTCTGATTTTTAATTTGCTAAATTCAGAGTTGTATGTAGTAACAGATTTCTGGTTTTATATTTATATTTTCTAAGTATCCTATCTTGGTTACCAAATTCTCACATGTGTCTTGTGTTCCATTTCTAAAATTTTCTAAATATTAACTAAAATATTTATTATGTTATCTTTAATCCTCATATAGAATATCTGTATGGGATGCTACCTTTATATTTTCACTTTAATATTTGCAAAGGGAAGTATATACATTCTCAATAATCTTTTTCACAAGTTTTAGAGCTAGATTAAAGCACTTATTTTCTATTAGATATCTGAATATCTACATATAATATGTACATTTTAAATATTTTATAGGAAATATTTAAATTCCAAGTTAACACTATCATTATTCCACTGAGATAATGTCTTTGAACTTCCTATCTGAAGTTATATTTTTGTTTGTTTGTTTTTTTTTAGTTTTTCTCCGGTACCAGGAACCGAACTCACGACCTTGCGCTTGCCAGGCAGGCGCTTTGCCGCTGAGCTAAATCCCCAGCCCCTGAAGTTATATATTAATTTGAAAATAACATACTTTTGAGATGTCAGAATTTCTTATTTCATTATAAAACACTCTATGGATACAACTGAAAAATCTGACTAATGTTTGTAGACTAAATGATAATGCCAAACCAGTACTCATTTTCTGATATGGATAACCGTACAAAATTAAGATAGAGAATGCACTTAGGAAATTTCCATTAAAGTATTTCCAGGTTAACAGGGTATCCTGACTGTAACTTACTAGCAAACTTCAGAAAAACAAAGAAAAAGAGGGAGAGAACAAATTTGTACCAAATTTTAGCAATCAGGATCTCGAACAATGGTGAACAGGACTTCTATTATTCTTACAACTGTTCTGTACATCTCAAATTATTTCCAAATATACTCACTTCTTGTCTCTCTCAGTCTCTCCCTGTCTCTCTCTCACTCTCGCTCTCTCACACACACACCAAGGTATATTATTCATCATGAAGTGATGTACTTGAGTATATACTTTGTTTTCTCTCCTTGAATAAAATCTTAGTTTTGTTCCAAACAGTGCTTTTCTTCTAGAGTTTGCCCACAACACTGTTTCTGTTACAACTATAACTGTATTATATTTCTAATTTCCATCTTAGTTGGTTCCCTCTTCTCAAAAGAAACTCTATTAGGGTTCTGAATATTTATCTTACATCCAACAATCTTACAAAATGCTATTATTGATTCTAGCAGAAAATGTCCAAGAATCTCTTAAATTTTCCTAATCCATAGCATTAGGAATTTATAGCTCACCTTATTTCTTCTTTTCTAGCATATATATTAACTATATCTTGCACAAGCAAGAACATAAAACTATGTTAAATAATGATAGTAGGTATCACTCTTTCCTCAATTTAGTAGATGTGGCTTTAATTTATAATAATGTTTAATACTCTATCACATTTAAATTATTTTCTTATGTATAAATGCTGTTCTCATTGTTTTATTGGGCCCAACTGCTAAAATTTATCATTTTTCACATGTATGGATATATTTACTTTTCTATTTTTAATTTGTTAACTAAAGTTCATTTGTAGCTAGATGCCATATAATAAACTATTTTTTAATTCCAGGAAATAGTATCAGTAGACACTACACTATTCTTTCATTCTCTCTTTCCACTGATGGCTTATGGTAGCTAAAATTTTAGTTAAACTTTGTAGGAAAAACTCCCAGCAGTCACATTATATAATTCTCTCATTCTAGTGATGGTTTATTTTAGCTAAGGTTTTAATTAAAACTTTGTATCTATATTATTAAATGAAATTCCTCAAGCATTTTATTTTTCTAGCACCATTTTCAGGTTTATGCTGATGTATAAAATGCACTGAAGTGATGTTCATCTTTTCTAAAATACAAGAAAAATATCACCAACATGAGGTTATCTACTCTTACATACTGTATTAAAAAAATCTATACAGTACTTTTTAATTTCTTTTCCAATTCTATAGTGAACGTTCTTATTAAATTTTCCCGTTTACCTTAGGTGGGTTTTGGTCAGGTATACAGCTATGAAACCACTAATCTCCTCTAAGAACTCACACTCTCGACCTTTTTAGGTGCTACTTCTGAGATAAGCAGAGGTCCCAGGAAGGTCTCCACATGATCCCCCATGAGGATCTAAGAACAGAGGAGCATGCTCCATCAAAACCTCAGCTACAAGGATTACCAGGCTCTCTAAACTCAAGCGTAGAGGAACTTTACACCTTTGCATTCTGCAACACTCTAGAAACCTGAAAGACCTCATCTTTGCCACGGAAATTATCATTTCTGAATCTTGCCCAGAGGAAAAATGTCCTCTGCTAAGTTTCTCTTTCGGAAAACCATCACAGCCAACACCTCAGCTTCCACTATTAAAATCAGATCAACCACAGAAGCTGCTCTGAGCTACTGGCAACTGAGCTGGTTGAGATGAGAGAGCCAAAGTGATGTGTAATATTTTCCCAAATGCCCCATGACTCTTTCAAAGACTTAATCTTTAAATATTTGGTGATATGTAACCTGTGTGATGATGTGTGACATGCTTCCCTAGACCATACTGCCACTTCCCATGCGCAACTTTCTATGATGGCCATTAAAAAACAGTAATTTCTTCACACAAGCCACATGTACAACCTACCTCAAATTCCGCATGTCTGTGAATATCCTCTGCTCTCTGTCTGCTCAGAATAAATTCAGCTTCATTTGCTACTCTCACTAGATGATCCTTCATTGTTTGGCTAAGCAACCTATAAGAGATGAACATTGCCAATGAATATGAATACACATAACATCTGTGATTAGTCACAGCTCAAAAGTGGTATATTTTATTATTCTGGGGAGAAAAGAATATTTAGTTTCATCTTTTGACAAAATACACAATGAAGTACTATTATTTCACACTGAATAACTGAAAATTGTAACAGCACAAGTTTATCTTTCTGGTAATAGCAGATTAACCTCTATCAGACTAGCCATCCAATAAAACCAATTAAAAACTCTAAATAAAAGCAAAGTTACCAAATCCTATAGTTTGGGTGTTTTCCAGAGGCCCACACATTAAAGCCTTTGTCCCCAGCTGTAGCAATGTTGGGCTGGAAGGTGGTGGAACCTTTAAGTGGTGGAACTGAGTAGAAGGAAGCTAAGCCCTTGGGCACTGGCCCAGAAAGGAGACGCAGGACCCCAGCCACCTCCCATCTCTCTCGCTCCCAGCCGCCAGGAAGCGAGCAGATTCCTCCACCACGCACTCTGTCACTCTGCTGTGCCTCTCCAAAGGCCCAAAGCAGCAGGGCCAACAAACCATGGACTGAAACCATGTACCAAAGTGTTTCTTCGTTATAATTGATCATCTCAGGTTATATTTGTTGCAGTAACGCAAACCTAACTAACCCAGGGCTGGGGTCAAGATCCTAAAGAAGACTGCACACAGAAGACACTCAGCATGAATTTTCTTACTGAAGCATTTACTGGTCACATGTGAGATGCAAGAAGCTAAAAAGAGCTGTCAACAGTCACACAGATTATGAGACAAAACCAGGTACACACTTGGCAAAGCAGAGGATCCTACTATAAGTCATATAAACTTCACCTTATGCCCTTGAAAACCAGAAATAAACCAGGCCTCAAAACACTAAAAAAAGACTTTCAAAAAATCTTGCATCTAGATTAAATAGTAGGCAAAACTTCCCTTACACTTTTAAAACACAATTTCCAACATTCAATCACCAATTAGGCACAACATACAACAGCAAATGAATGAAAACTAAAAGGAAACTGGCTCAAGAAAATCAAAGTAGTGACTTTTCACATCTGAACAATGAAACAAAAGTAGTTAACATGTTTAGACAGCAATTTGTATAAAAAGAACTCCAGCAGAAAAGGGAAAAGGCAGAACTATTAAGCAAAATGAAATTATGAAAATAAGAACAGATTTACCAGATTGGTAAATTTAACCCAAGAAAGACAAATAAATGACAGGGAAATTGTTGAAGAACCTAAAACATGGTAACAAAAGTTGACAAAATAAGTAATAGACATACAGAACAGATGTAAAGAGGTCTAACATGATTTTATTTGGAGCTCAAGAAAAACAGTAGAAAGCTAATTAGAATAAAACAATAATTGAAGAGATCATGGTCAGATTTTTCCAAAACAATAAAAAAACCAAACCATAAGTTTTAAATGAAACTCAGAAATAAGGAGATTCTTTAAATGATAAAACAGGCAGAAATTCTGAATTCTGAATTCTAAACTTGTACATTCCTAGGAATATGACCAACAAATAGCTTTTGAAAATATAAAGCTATAGAATATTTGAACAGTGAAATTACACACCTGATCTGATTGACATACATAGAACACTATATGCTTTAAGTGAATAATTAACACTGCTTTCAGAGTAACATAAAACATTCACAAATGCAAGCAAAATACCGGGTCACAAAACAATTTATAACAACTTCAAATCATGAAATCACACTATGTTCACTGACATAGCAAAATTAAACTAGAAAAAAAAACAACAGCCTACAAAGTACTGCAAAGAAACACTAAGACAGCCACCAATTCTGCAAACCTCCTGGCACATATCTGTATAAAACTCCCTCCCTTAAAACGCGGGAAAGAGCTTAGATTCCTATGTACAGCAAGAAAACGCGGAAACATTAAACGGACACCACCATGATCACATTAATATAACAGCAACTTCTATCTTGCCAGCCAGCTCTCTCAACTCTCTCTCTTGACAGCTGACTGAGGTAAGCTGCCAGGCTAAGGGCTGCGCTATGGAGAGGTTCACATAGCATGGGGACCCCAGACAACAGCTCCAATGAATTGAGGCTGCTATTCCAACAACTCACAAGGAACTGAATCGAGCCAGCATCCACAAGCCTAAAAGCATGTCCTTCCCCACTCAAACATGAAATAATGAGATGAGCCTGCACCCTGGCCAGCACCTTACTTCATCCTCATTAGGTGACCTCGAGGCAAAAGGCCCAACTAAGCCATGCCTAGATTCCTGACCAAGAAAAGCTGTGAGAAAATAAGTCCGCCTCTTAAAGGCTAACTCTAACAATATTAACACGGCAGTAACTAATCAAGAGTATTCATCCCCAGTGTCTGAAAATTAAAGAATGTGCTCCTAAAGGAAACACAAAAATGTGTCAAAGAAAATATCACAATGGAAATTAGAAAATGTTTTGAAGTAAAAGATACCAAAGTATGTGATTAAGCTAAACCATGAGGAACTTTATATGCCAAATAAATACATTACAGGAGAAAAATATCAAATTATCTAACAAAAGAGATTTTTAAAAAGAATAGCACATGAAACAAAGTAACAAAATAACAAAGACAAACACAGAAAATAATTACATAAAAAAATAAAAATACACTTGAGAAGACAGAGGTCAGTTCTTTGAAAAACTGGTAAAATCTACAAGAATATGTAAACAAAATTAATAATTAAGAAAGCTGGCGTAAGGAAAATACACAAAAGTCAACTAGATTCTATTTAATAATTACCAGTAAAGTAAACATAACTGTTAAATACTATTCTGAAAGGCAGTAAAACCCATCAAAATGTACAGAAATAATTCACAAAGAAGTGTTGGAACCCTACAAGTAAAACAAAATGATTGCTCCTAGATCGGCCAGATGACTTATAACAAAAGCTGTTCTGGAATAAGTAACAGGAAGATGGTCTTTTTTCAATTAGTAACCTGGACCAATCACTCGGTATTCACATAGACAAAATTAACCTTGACTTATAAGTCCAACTATGCAAAGAAATCAATCTTAAATAGATGATAGAAAGACCTAAATATTTCTAGAAGTTTACATAACAGAGCATCTCCATGCTTTGGTTCAAGTACGATTTCTTCTCCTGTCTTTTTTTTGGTACGTGTTCGTAGTACATAATGACTACAGCACTTCACGACCCTAACCCCTTTTATCTCCCCTCCATTTCCCAGTTCCCTTCCCATCTGCCAAAGTTCTTGTATTTCCCATGGGTTGTCTTTTATTTTGCATAAAGATTACTTATACACACCATAACGAGAAAATACTGATAAACTAAGCCATATTAAAATTAAATGCTATGTTTACAAAAGTTACCATTAAGAAAATTAAAAGGCAAGCTGCAGAAAGCAAAAACGTATTTAGAACACCTACTAGTAGCCAATAAGGAATTTATATCATACATATTTTTAAAATCTTTAACAAATAAAGAAAAGACAATGATCACTATTTAAAACCCAGGAAAGCTACATACATGAACATTTCAAAAGAATTTCCAAATGGTAAATACGTTCATGAAAGGGTGCTGAGTATCACTAACAATCAGAGAAATAAAACCACCAAGTATTTTATACCCCTAAAAATGTTTACATGGAAAAACACCTGCACCCAACATTAGCAATGTTTTGTAATCAACACAATGTTTCACTTTATACAGGTGAGAGGCTTCTGGAACATGTTCGTTGTGTGAAGATCTTCTAAACATTCATTTTAAAAAGAGGAAGATTGAGCAGTACTGTGATTATCTTTACAACATAGCAGAAGTGACTAAACTGCCTCTAGAAAATGTTTGTCCATAAAACGTAGACGTCACATTACTGTCATACCTTCACATCCATGTTCATAGCAGCACAATTCATAATAGCTATATCTTAGCCTCCTACATGTCCATCAACAGATGAATGAATGAAGTGTAGTATCTACACACAATGGAGTACTACTCTGCTATAAAGAAGGATAAACTTGAGTCATCTGTAGGGAAACAGGTGCACCTCAAGAATGTAGTGTTAAGTGAAATAAATCAGACACACAAGCTTAAATATCACAGTTTCTCTTATAAACTCAAAATATAAATAAAGAACAAAATAAAAGCTCACAGGAAACAGGGAGATCTTTTGCAGAAGGGAAGGGGACTAAGAGATGGAGGGAAGGAAGAAGAGAAGTGGAAGGGGACGCAATAAAAATGAAGGTGTGTTATGTGCGTGCACCAGCCCCACACAAGGAGTGTAGTCACTGTTACTGCAAACATGTTCTAATTAAAAAAATAAAACTGAGGGAGAAACAGATCCAACAGTCATCGACACTGCAGGAAATTACTCCCACTCCACCAGGCACTGGCCTCACTTTACAGACATATGTATGGCAAAAATATGATCCCAAGCAAACGCTACACTCCTAGTAACATGCCATATGAATATGCTTCCACAGTGCAGAAGTGCATACAAAGAATTTTATTGTAACACTGCTTATACAGGTAAAAATTCTAAAGAATCAAAATATACATCCATACCTTGACATAGATTCTTCCAGATTTACAACAAAAGGTAGCCATAGGGAAAAGGGAAAAATTTGAAGCAATTTTTTAAAAGGGAAAAAACTGAAGAATACTGTGTACAGTATGAGTCTGGAAAAAATCTGAAAGAAAATATATCAAATTGCCAATTATCCAGAACAGAGGTTAGAAATTACCATCTGCAGGCCAAATCGGGTGCTGCTTTTGGTAGTAAAGTTTCCCTGGAACTTTAGTTCCAGGTAGTAAAGTTTCCTAACTGTGGCTGTTGTGCTTAAGCACTATCCACGGCTGCTTCCACATGGAGCTGGTGTGTCTTACACACCCTCAAGCACTGTCTAGTCCCTCACTGAAAAAGGGAGGACACATGGCTCGAATGTGAAGCTTAAGTTCTCTTCCTCATATATTTCTTTATTCTTCTTAAGTTTTACAGCAAGCAACAATTTTTAGAAAGGAAAATAGAAAATCCTTTAAAAGAGAAAGGCTTTCTGTCTATTCAGTTTTTTTCTATCTTTATTAATATTACATGCACTAAGCCTCATCCCACTCAGGAGGCTGAGGCAGGAGGATCGAGTTTGAGACCAGCCCGGGATACAAAGTGAGCTCAAGGCCAGCCTAAACTGCATAGTGAGACTGTCTCAAAAAGACCCCAAAAAAAAAACCAACATTACATGTAGTATAATTATTTGACTACAGATCTGTGAGATCCTCTATCTCAAAACCGTTTCTCAGCTACTTTAGAAGTTAATAACATAACAGTTTTTCTACAATTCTAAGGTGATATCATGAGAGCATTTTTCAATTGCTATTAAACAGTATACATTTATATCTTAGAGATTAAAAACAATCCCTAATGTAATTTTTTAAATGGCTAATGAATAACTTCCTCCGAGTCTAGAGACAGAGAACACAAAGGCTTTCAGGACTGCAGATGTGAAATACTAGTTTGTGCTTCTTAGTTTCTCTCTGGGGACCTAAAACCACATTGTGAATTTAACATCAATATATTGCCTCGAAGCACTCAAACATTAATTGAATTGATTAGTCAATGGCACACCATCCTCTCATTCCCCCATCAAGTAACCTCCAAGTTATTCTGGTCTCTTCCCTCTTTTCTGCCACCTTCCTCCAGGCCTCTAATCAATCAGAAAGTCTTGTCAATATTCCCTCCATAATATTTCCAGATTTAATTTATGCTATTTCATAACCAATACCATAAAAATCAAGGCTTCCTCATTTCAACATCACAACTGAGTAAGTCTTCTGAGTGTTTTCTCTAATTTTTTAACATTTTTGTCCCTCTACCCTTTAAACCATTCTCAAACACCTACTCAACAAGTATAACACTATAAAGACAAGGCTGAGCCCCAGAAATGAGCTTTCCTAACATCTTACTTGGAGGAAAAGAAACTATGCTCCCTCTATAGTTTGCCGCGATAAACGCTCACATTCTACGCTGTGCAGGCCTGGCCCACAACGACCTCCACTGAGTCTGGCTTTAGGTGGTCCCGGCTCCTGCAGCTGAATCTGGGCATGATCCAGTACATACTGTACTAATTCTGGCAAACAGAATAAGGTTTAAAAAAAAAAAGGACTGCCTTTCCTTCATTAGGTTACTTTACATAGCAGAAGTGCTAGGATCGCCATTGTGATGCTCTTATGTGATAAAGCTCGGCTTTAGCAACTGCAAAGGTTCTCCCATCAGCCTCGGAAGAGTGAGCTGCGATGCTGTAGAAGGCCACGGGACAAGGAAGTCCAGGCAGCTGGTAGGACCTGCTAATGTTCTCCAATGACAGTGACCGCTGTCCCCAACAAATGAGAGCCTTACTCTTAGAACTATAAAAAACAGTTCTGCCGAGAACCTCGTGAGTTTAAAAAGCTCCTGAGCTCTGGAGAGAGATGCGGCTTGGCCACGGCCTTTACTGCAGACTTGGGAATCCCTAAGCAGAAGATCCAGCTAACCTGAGCCCAGGCGCCTGACCCACAGATACTGCAATACAGTCAAGGTATTCTGTTTCACACTGTGGTGTTCTGGGGGTAAGGATTTACTGGAGATTGACTCCCTGGCCTTCACACCGAGCTACACCGCCAGCCTTTTTTTATCTTTTATTCTGAAACAGGGCCTTAGCCTCCAGAGTGCTAAGATCACAGCCCTGCACCATCCCACCTGTTACGTAGCGCCATCTGCAGTACTTCTTTATATAACGATAGTAAGTACAACTGGCACATAAGAATACGTCCTGATCCGTTACTTGTGAGTATCAATTTGCATGTATTAAGAAACACCTAGTTGATTTATACAGCACAGTTCTGGGTGTGCCTGTGGATGACTGCCATGGTGGCCACAACTGAGGAGAGAAGGCCCAACATGGCAGGGTCCCCCCAACCCATAGGTTTGCAGCCTGAATGGAATAAAAAGGGAAATAAGAAGGAAGTTTGTCCTTTGGCGCCTTTGGAAGAACTCTGGTCTTCACCACGGCCAGTGGACATTCCTCTCCACTTTCGGCTTCTAGCACAGACTCCTCTACCTTCCCACACGCACTAGCATGCATGGGAATCTGCAGTGAGCTCCTCCCTTCAGCTTTAGAGTGGATCCTCTGGCTGTACAGCGAGCAGATGGCCACTGTGCATCTGCCACCCCTGACCCCACAGGCAGCCACTGTGAGGCTACTCTGTAAATCCTTTACGGAAAGATTTAAATCTGTTCCTCCAGTGAACCTTAACTGTACACATGCTGCCAACACAGTTGTGTTAACTTTATCATTACGAACTACTCAGGATGAAAAAGTCTCAAAGAGGACTAAAACATAAAGATGGGCTTTATGTTCACAAGACATGGAAAAATCAATCTAGACAAGAATATGAACAAAGCTCAGAGGGGAAAAAAACTGTGCTTTTTTTTTTTTACTTTTTCTCTTTCTATTTTAAAGAGAAAAGAACAAAAAATAACAAACACTAAACAACACAAAAACTATAAAAATGACACAGAATTTCAAACATGATGATAGGAAATCAACAATGGTTGTTGTATTACTTATTGTTTTCTTCAAAGTAGTTGCTCATATTGTTATGGGCAGCTGAGCTGGATAGAAATATTATACGCAGCCAGGCAGGGCCAGGCCCTGGAAGGAGCCAGCAAAGATACGTATTTGCTGTGGGCCAGACTTCAAGACAAAGGGCTAAACAAATGCACCCACATACCTCCCTAGGGATGGACAGCAGGGAGGAATAAGATCACCTTGAAGAGTCCTTGACCCAGCCCCTTACAGGAAAAGCCCCTGTACTGTATTCATGCCCGCTTGCTATGTGACTCGCCTCCCCATGTGATCCCAATTTAATCAGTTTTACCCGAACAATTCTTATTGGCTGACCATAGTTTTGTCCATTTTTCTCCTACCTTGGACCCACCTCACCTCTATAGTGAAGTAGTTTTGCTCTGTAAAAGTCCCTAGAAACGACAAAGTCTTGGGGTAACCCACTCAGGCACCCCTTCTGTCCCTCTCTTCGACAGAAGCTTTCTTTCTCTCAATAAATACATTCTGCTCTTAACCTCCGTTGTTCCTAAAATTCATTCCTTGATTTTAGAGAACATGAACTCATCCCAGATATCATTCAGTTTCAGAGTTTTTATTTTCCTGTATCAATATTACCATATATAGGTATGCAAGACTGATCAATGAAACATTAACTATTCCTTTCAATAAACCAAAAGAAATTAGTAATACAATAATCTTAGCTATCATGTGTGTATATCTAAATATATATACAGAGAGAGAGAAAAAGATAGATAAATATTTCCCTTCCTTCTTTCTTTCTGTTCTCCTTTCCCCCATCCCAGTTGTTTGTGTGCTATATTTTGAAGACAATCAGAATATTCCTTCCTGCCATTTATTTTTCAAAATGGTCAAAGAAACATTGATAAGTAAGACAACTTTCTATCTTAATATTTTATTCAGTGGTCTGGTAATTACTATAAGCAATCTATGTCATTAAAAATCATGTGATGTTTTAATAATGTAACAACAAATAGAAAGTCCTCAACCTCCTTCCTGACCAGTTTTTAGATGAGGCCACTACCATTAACACTTTATGTTCCTCTCTTTAAACTTTCTCTAAGCTTACAGAAACATATATGGTATTTCTATGTATTATTTGCATAGTAATTACATGTATATGTTTATATGCCGGTAAATGTTTGTGCACAAAAATACTTTTAATTTAGGCTGGAGGGTATCAGAATAAGCACTGATGCTGAGTATCCTAAAGACAGTGGAAAATGTTAAAGAGTGGAATAACTGAGATTTATTAAAGAGGTGGAACGGGTAGTAATCAGTCTATTGGATGTGGGGACAATGGAGAAGGAAGAGTCATATATGAATGGTATTTCTGGACCTCGTGCCTGGCAGATAGTGATCATGTTAGCAAGCAGCAGAGAAAGAAAGAAGTATTTCTGAATAATAGATTATTTTAATAAATTATGGTAAATACTGCCACAGAAATCTTCCGTGGCTATTCTGTGTAATAGTGTATACCCATGGTGTATGTTCAGTCCTTCAAAGAGTTCACTGAAAGAGGAAGTTTGGATTATATAAAAATACCAAAGTAACTGTAAAAAGTAGCCTACAGTTCTTACAAGGTGTTCTCCCTGGTCTCCAACAGAGTATAGTAACACTTCCTTGGTTTTCCTCCTGCCTCGCTGCTTTCCACTGCCCGCTGTGCTGCATCTTCCTTCTGCACACTCCCTATAGGGCCCAGCTGCATTTTCTTTTCTCCACTTAAACTATCTCGTTATATGGCCTTTAAGTCTCACCTACGTGCTACTCCTTCCTAAGTTTGTATCTCTCACTATATTTTTGGTTCTCTACATTTCTGACTCACGTAGGCAACTGCCCAATGAAACCATCACATAGACATCCAATAGCATTTCAAATCTACCCTTTGCAAAGCAGCCATTTTGATTTCACCCACCCACGAAAAGGCTTCTGTCCTTCTCACAACCTCAGCTTTCCCACGAGGATGAACAGCACCTATGTCCACTGAAATCCACTGTAGGGATAGTTCTTGATTTTATCATCCCTCACCTCAAAATACAATCTATGAAACCAAGTTCTACCATTTTAACTATTAAATATACATCACATATCTATTCCTCTGATCACAACTGCTACCACATCATTCTAGGCCTCTATAACCTTTTGCCTGGACTGTCTCAGGAACATCTGGATTAATCGTTTCTCATTTCTCACCCTAAACATTGGTACTATCATGATTAATTCCTCTAAAACCGTATCATGGTGCTAGGGGAAAAATGGATGCAAAAGAACGAAGCTGGTTTCTTACTGCTATGTTCAAAATGTTTATGTCCCTCTCAATTCAGTTAGAGACTTCATCTCTAATGCAATAGTACTATGAGGTGGGACTTTTAGATCCTGAGAATTTCCTCCCTTGTGAATGGAGTCAAATCCCTCTAAAAGGCATTTCATATAGCAGGTGGCCCCATTTTACCCTTTTCCCTCCTGCCTTTTGCCATCTGAGCACACAGAGTTAAGAAACCCTCTTTAACACCAGACACTGGCCCTCAACAAACAGCGAACATGCTGGCACCTTGACAGTGGACATCCAAGTTTCCAGAACTGTGAGAAATGAATGTCTATTATTTACAACCTCGTGTTCAGTATTTTCAGACAGCAGCATTAAAAGACTAATAAACTAACCTTATATCAGATACAAAAGTAACAGAAAAGAATCAAATAGGCTGAAGATGTAACTCGGTGGTAGAGTGCTTTTCTAGTTTGTGTGAGGCCTACAGTTCAATCCCCAGCACTGACAAAAGATCAAAGAACTAAACTTAAGAGCTGTGATTATAAAACTGTTAGAAGAAAACACACTAAAGCCTTTATCCCCTTGAATTTAGCAATGCTTTCTTGGATATGATAAGAAGCATAAGCAGCAAAAGAGAAAACAGTAAACTACATGAATACTGAAAGCTTCTCTACATTAAAGGACACAATCAACAGAATGAAAAGACAGCACACAGAGTAGGAGAAGGTACTTACAAATTATAGGCACAATAAGGGGTTAATAACAAGAATGCATAGCCAGGTACGATGATGCATGCTTACAGTCCCAGCCACTTGGGGACTTGAGTTCAGGAGCTTGAGGCCAGCCTGGGCAATGCAGCAAGACCCCATTTCAATAGACAAAGAACAAAACAATAATCTGATAGAAAACGGGGCAAAGTACTTAGACATGTCTCCAGAGAAGATCTGAAAGTGGCTACTAGGCACATGAAAAGATTCTCAACATCATCAATCATTAGGGAAATGCAAATCAAAACCACAATGAGACACCAACTCACATGCATTAGGATGGTTACTATTCCAGATGAAAAACAAAAACAAAACTTAATAGAAAATAAATTTGACAAGGATGTGAAAAACTGGAATCCTTGTACCTGTTGGTGAAAATGTAAAATAGTGCAGCTACTAAGGAAAATAATATGGCAGTTCCTTAAAATTGAAAGTAAAATTAAACTGTGATCCAGTAATTCCACTTCTAGATATATAATCCAAAGAACTGAAAGTAGAGACTCAGACAGATACCTATGTACCTGTTTTCACAGCTGCCTTATTCACAACCCAATTCTCATCACAGACGAATGGATAAACAAAATGTGACATACATTGATAGGCCCTGACTAATAATTTTTTAGCTTTATGATGATGTAAATGCAATTTATTTTCAGTGGGAACTGTACTCTACATTTTTAATTTCTGTATTTTCCTATGCTAGCCATATGATGTGTTATGGTCTATGTCTAGATGTCTCTCCAAAGCCTCATGCATAGGTGTGGCTTTAGGGGGGTGACTGGACTGGATATGTGGTACTAGATCACAGATGTGTGGTCTGGTCCATGGGCGTGTGATACTGGATTATCCCACTGATGGGTTTATAGCTGGATGTGATGCTGGAAGGTGAAACAAAGTAGAAGGAGGTGGGCAACTAGGGGCATGTCCTAGAAGGTGTATCTCCCTCCCTCCTGCCTTGATCTCAATCTGCTTCCTGCTGCCACACCACTGACCATTTCTCCCCTGACATACTCCTTGGCCATGCCGCCCTGGCTTGGAGCTAGCAAACTATGGACTGAAACCCCTACAAACTGTGAGCCAAAGTAAAACTTTTCTCCTTTAATTTGTGGGTATGGAGTATTGTGCCCTAGCAACAAGAAAGTAACTAAGATGTGAGGGAAGGTGCTGGGGAGCCACACCTTGTCACCCACACTATCAAGAGGATGAACAGCCACACTAGTCTATGTTCTATCGTACTATACTATGATGTTTGGTAGGTTAGATATGCTAAATATATTTTTTGAATTAAGACCATCGCTCAATTTACAATGGGTTTAACAGGACATAACCCCCACCGTAATTTGAGAAGCATCTGTACATGCAATGGAATATTATTCAGACTTGAAAAGAAACAAAGTTCTGGCATCGGCTACAATGGAGATGAACTTACAAAGATATTATGCTAAGTGAGATACCTTGGACATCAAAAGAAACATACCATAGGACTCTACTTACATCAAGTGCCTAGAATAGTCAAATTCACCTGGACAAAAAAAAACAAACCGGTGGTTACCAGGAGCTGAGGAAGGAAGGACAGGGAGTCACCATTTAATGGGCATAGGGATTCTATTCTGCAAGATGAAAGAGTTTTGATGACTGTATAATGATGTAAATGTATTTAACACCATTGAACTCTACACTTCTGTCTTAGTTACCTTTCTCTCATGGTTGAGACAAAAGACCGGCACCCAAAATTAAGTGAGGAAAGGTTTATTTAGCTCACAGTTTGTGCAGGTTTCAGACCATCATCAGCTGGCTCCTGAGAAAGGTGGCACTGCACAGGGGCAGCAGTTCAAGGCGGCAGAAGACAAGAAAAGCAGCAAGAGCAAATAAAGGGGGCGGGTGGCGCGCACACCATCTCCACACCCTCCTCTTGCACAGGACGAGGATGTTTACAAAGTAAGGACTCTGGCTCCCTGCTGAGTTGCTTAATTAAACTTCTAGACTTCTCAAGCTGACACAATGTATCAACCATTACAACCTTAAAATGGTGTATGTTAAGTGTATTTTGCCATAATTTAAAAATATAGGTTTTTTGTTTTTGTTTTTTTTTCTTTTTTTCCAGTACCGGGAATCAAACTCACGACCTTGCGCTTGCCAGGCAGGCGCTGTGCCGCGAAGCTAAATCCTCAGCCCCTAAAAATATAGTTTTAAAAAGAGCATTGCAATTAAATGTTGTCATTTTACAAACCCACCAGTCGTATCATGCCACTCCTCTTGTCTAAAACTGCAACGTGTTTCCCCCAACCCAGGCGCAGTGTGTAACTTACCTAGGCTGGATTCAAACTTCCGATCCTCCTTCCTCAGCCTCCTAAGTAGCTGGGACTATAGGCCTAAATCACCAAGCATGGCCTGCAATGTATTCTTACTAAACAGAGTTCAATCTAAATTTCATAGCACAGTATAGAAGGCACTCTATGACCTGAAACCTGAATAGCTCCCTAACGTACCCAAACCTGAGTGCTCTCTTCCTTGTGCATCTTGTGCCCGCCATGCTGGCTATCAATGGGTTTTAATGCAGCTCATCTACGGTGCTCCTTTGATCTTTGTTACTGCGGTTCCCTCACCTTAACATGTTGCAATCAAGTGAATCTTCTTCACAAGTTTTATTTGTTTTTGCTGCTGTTTGTGTTGGATATGGGGGTGAGGGGGGCACTGTGGATGGATCCCAGGCCTCTGCACTGAGCAGCATCCCTGCCCCCTACACCTTTTAAAGTTTTTATTTTGGGACAAGGTTTCACTAAGTTACCCAGGCTGGGGATGAACCCCCAATTGTCCTGCCTCAGCCTCTGAGAGTGCTGGGATTACAGACACGCGCCACCATGGCGGGCTTCACAAGTCTTTCCTAAGCATCCCACATTCCTGCCTTTACACTCATAACATTACTGTTTTGTTTTCCTATAAGCAGTATTATTACTATGTGAACTGTACTGTTTCCTTTGTTTACGTGTTTCTTACTGTTCACACACTCCATACAGTTACAGCCTCAGGCTGCACAACAGTACTTACCACATGGAACATACTCAACGGATAGGTACTGAATGAAAGACAGAAAATAAGTACCATAAACCACACCTGAATCTTTTTTTAACCTTCTTTTATATCTAAAACCTATTACTTAAAATTCAATTACTTAAACTGGGTGTGGTGGTGCATGCCTGTAATCCCAGCACTTGGGAGGCTGAGGCAGGAGGAGCCTAGCAAGTTCTAGACCAGCCTGCACTACAAAATGAGCTCAAGGCCAGCCTGAACTGCATAGTGAGACCCTGTATCAAAAAGACTAAAAAAAAAAAAAAAAACTCAATTACTTAAGACTTCTTCTCGTCTAAGAAATATTCTGCTATTTTATCCCACAAAGATTTCATTTTAGGTCCAGGGATGTAGCTCAGCAGCAGAATGCCTGCCTGGCAAGCATGAGGCCCTACGTTCAATTTCTGCTACCAAAGAAGAGAAAAAAAAGTTTCATTTTACATCAGTCTTACACCAAGTGTTCATTGTATGTATAGCATATGTTACTTGTTTATATGGTAGCTCAGAAAGTGCTTCTGATATCCTATGTATATTATTTTAATTTTCTCAATTGGGTAATGATATATATGTTCTACTTAGTCTTTCTAAACCAACCACAGCATCTTAGAGTACTATTCAGAGAGGCCATATTCAACCATTATTTGATAAATAGTGGCAATACTTCAAACTATACTTGTAAGTATCTAAATTTATCCAAGAAATTAATAACAAAACCTTAAAACAATGATGGCGAACCTTTTAGAGACAAGTTCCCAAACTGCAACCCAAAACTCACTTATTCAGACGAGAAAAGAAACAAAGTTCTGACACAGGTTACAACACTATAATGAAACCTCATATATTAAAATCTTTTACTTAAAAGAAAAACAACACATGTGCCATAGGTTCACCACCACTGCCCTAAAACTTTTAGGTTAGGAAAAATTATACCACAAATTTAAGTTTAAAATATTTTCATTTCATGAATCAAATTTACTACCATATAAAAAAGCATATTGCAAAAATTAAAATATATTTCCAGTATTTAACAGTAATTTCAGTATTTAATAATAATAGTCACAGAAAAGAGAAACTGTTTCCATCACAATTTACAAAATGGTTGTGAATCATTATTTCAGAAGGTCTTGACTACATACCTTTTATTTACTTCTAACTTGTTCATTCATTAAGGAAAACATGAAAATGACTACATAAACTACGATGCCTTATTGTGCTTTTCTAAGAGATCATTTTCCCTGCCTACATGCTTATTTTCCCAAATTTCTCAACTTCACCGTTCTTAGCACATGAAATTTATCTAACAATTTACAAACTATTCTTTCAAAGAATTATAGATAAATGAAGCTACCTTTAATTATACTAAGCAGTCTCAAAATACCGAGTTTACTACAAACTAGATTAAATCTTTCCATGTAGAGCACAAAACGATTCACAAATTTTAATGTTAAAAAGAAAAACTATGTATAATTTACACCTTCAATGTAAGGAGGAAGAAGAATGAAAAAAAAAAAAAAAAAAAAACTCACTTGTGTCAGCCGTAGGAAACAAACAACCTTATCAAGTGACCAACCAGAAAAGATTCACACTAGAGGATCAATAAATAACAGTAATGATGACAACCACCTCCCATAACTACATTACAGCCCATTGTCCACATCTGATTATACTAGTCTAGACCTTGGGTAAGCACATACACACATTTTCACAAGAGTTTCCCAATATTATTGCTCTGTTTCCTGGGCTTTCTATGACCCCCATTAGCAGCAACTGTCAGATTTTCACTACGAAACAAGACCACTGACGGGGAAGCAAAGTTACGCTTTCCTGAGCCCTAATAATTGAATATGTGAGAGTAAAATTTTTCAATTAATAATCCTTCTAACATTGCAATTTCTGCATCACAAACATATACTAATAAAACAAAACCACAAAGAATGATCACAGATCAATGGAGGGGTACCGAAGATTTTTTTTCAGTAGTATGACAACAGATATTGTTTTATAAATTAATATAATCTTTATTCTTATTATGAAGAATTATTTCCTGGGCTAGGGATATAGCTCAGTGACACAATTCCTGCCTGGCAAGTACGAGGTCCTGAGATCAATTCCTGGTACGAAAAACCAAAATTTTTCCTATCTAAATACCTGCCTCCCCACTCACACAACTCGCTGTCTCTGTCTCTCTACCCTCGTTTCCCTCAAAGCATATTCCGTAATTCAAACTCCTCAAAATGGTATCTCTCCAGTTCTTTTTGGACTGAAAGTGTTCAGTGACAACTCTGAGTAAAAGACATAAAGACTTTCAAATCCTAGAACACACAAGCCTATCTGTAGCCTTAGAAAGAAAAGGTTAATGGTCAACAAAAAAGTCTTTTAATTTTTTTTTACTTTCTCCTGGGCTTCCTACAATTTAAAGGTAACCTAGACCCTTCTGAATTGAAAGCTAATCCAAGTCATATCCACTTCTACTAGAAAGCAATACCTTTGATTAGGGAGACTACAGTGTATCCACATTCTTTATTAAAAGTAGAAGGGAAATAGCAAACACTCCAAAAAGTTATCTTTCACAAGAATATAAAAGCTCCATGATGTCATACAAATGTCAAATTCAGTATGTCACACCCTAACATCAACCTGTTTTTCCAAACTCGTTCTGCACAACAAGCACAATTCAGCATTTTAAAATAACTCATGGTAATACAGAGCCCACAGTGGAAGCAAGGAGGCCAGTTTGCATGCTGACATATTCCAGGTCAAAGAATTTCTGCGAACTGTGTAATAATTTATTCTAAAGAATGCCTATAGAAAGAGAGAGATTTACATGTACCAAAGAAAACACGGAGGGAAACAGCTCAGCTGACTCCCCACTATGAATTCATTTGAGGATTCCTCTGTTGTAGAATATCTACAACTTTCTATTTTCTTTGCCAATGATATTTCCTTAGGATTTCACAGGAATTCACTCATTTGGATTCCATCAAGTTTAATCTCCCTGTTTAAAAGTACAATGTATTCCGTCTCAGACTGCACCTCTAATCCCTTATTCTCTGTGTTGGAACTATCTCAGTACTATTCATAGCCTTCAAACCAATTTTTTTTTATTTTGTATCTTTACCAATTAAATGAAACCCTGTGAGAACTGTCAATGTCTCTTCTGTCCACCCCTGAAGGCCCAGAGCCCAGAATACAGACTAGCAATGTACATGGTATCCAGACATATTTGCTCCATCTTCACCGCACTTGCATTTAACTCTTCTCAAACTTAGCTATCTTTCTTTCTTCTCCCATCATTTATCTTCCTTTTACCCACAATACTCTTTTTGATCTAATTTAGTAAATGATTCCATTTAGATACAAGCCCAAAGTTATGCACATTAGGCCTTTCTGAGAAAAACCAAACAGCAAATCCTGTTATATGAGTCCTAACGCATGAAACTCTAAAATCTAGTAGAATTTAACACTTGCAGTGCACAAAAGCACAGTGCACACCAGTCCCATTGTTTCACATCAACAAGAACAAAGCAAGCTTAAAAAGTAACCACAGAAAAATCATTTGAGTGAAAATTCCACAGAGTTTCTAAAACAAGGCTCCATATATAAAGTCTGTTAAAGGAGCTATGTTGTATTAATCATAAACTGTTGACAAAGCTCAAAAAATAAAAGAAAAAAAATTCCACCACATGACTGCTTTAAACCAAAATACAAGAAGATGTATGTTTATTCTAATTAATGGAAGAGAATTCTGATCCTCTTTGATAACTTGTTAACCCTCTACAAAATGATAAACATTAGACAGCTGAATTTTAAGAGGAAAGAAAAGCAGATGTCTCCGCTTAAATTACCCACACAAACTTCTACACCAATTCAATCCAGGACTGCGGTGGACAGAAATGCAGAAACTGCTCAACTAATCTTTGAAACAATAACTCTGACTCTACCCAAAAAATATGATCATATCAAAACAAATGTTTATAAATATTTATTGGAGTTTTCCACAAAGCATCTTGCTATATATGTATTAAACCTTTACCCAGAAATCTTATGGCTCTCTAGGTAGCACTCCAGATTTTTTAAGAAAAAATCTCTAGGTCAAATTTTCTCTTCCATTTGGTACAGACAGTAACATAGTCCAGCCGCAACTTTTATGTAAGCACAATACACATTGTTGTCTTTTCACGAAAATGTAACCCATATATAAAATACCAATGACAGTGACCAAGGGAGTTGGAATAAAACGAAATGTGTTGCGACTTCTCTCCTATCCTCCTTTTTCCATCTTCACCTTCCCTTCCATTCGTTCTTCTGCTCAGTCATTGCAGAGACATCTGTTAGAGATCTTGCTGTTTACAGAAGGTGAATGCTGTAGCTGCTAAATGAATGCTCAGAGAGCAAAAATGCAATTTTAGCAGTTGAATTTTGAAGAGACAGACAAGTGTATTAGTATCAGAAACATTATGTCATTTATGGGGGCTATTTACATATTCAGATACAAGTCTGAGTTATTGCTGAAATAAGCAGATAGTGAGTACCCCTCGAGGGTAATTAAGGTATGTGTCCAACAGTATGAGGAATAATTTGCCCTTTCTGTGCTTTCCAAGCCTGAGCAAAAGAGAATGGACAGATTTAAGAGTGAAACCCTATGAGGTTATAAATAAGTTTTCAAAATATATTTGGGTAAACTCTACCCAATACAATAATTTTAGATCAGTTTAATCGTGTGTTTAAAAATTACAAAATTTAAATTTAAATCATAAAATTTTTTTTAACAAAATCATCCCTTCAAACTAGGTCCTATATGGCCTACTATTTGCCAGATTTAATATCAAAAATTTTTAAATTGTACTAGAAAACGAATAATGTCAGTTTTTTACTTTAAAATATAAATGCATCCAGGCATAGTGCCACATGTCTGCAATCCCAGCACTTGGGAGGCTGAGGCAGGAAGATCGCTGTGAGTTCAAGGCCAGCCTGGCCTACATAGAGAGTTCAAGGTCAGCCTGAACTAAATAGCGAGACTCTCAAAAACTCTGTGTGTGTGTGTGTGTGTGTGTGTGTGTGTGTGTGTGTATAAACAGAATAGAAATGATGAGGAGAAACTAAGAAAATTAGTAACAAAAATGACAGTAAACAATAGGACTCCTTGATATTTTATGCTATAAAATTTATTGATATGGAATTCGCACCCCTTTTTTTATTATATTAGAGTATAAGAACAAAACCAAGACCACCTAAGCACATAAAATATATGGATGATCAATACCTATCCAATTCATCATTCCTTCTATAAGACACTAAGTCAAACAGGAGTCTGAACCATCAACAAATCATTACAACCTACACTGAGTAATGTCTCATTGTGCCCCTACCTGGATCATGGCTACCTGGAATAACATCAGATGCTTAAAATGCTCTACAAGATATTGGTTGAGGGAATCACAAGCAGGCTGACAGAAAAAAATGAACCATCCTGGCCACCAGACCTATTTCCACCAACAAAACTAAAACCAATACTGTATCAAGATGCTAAATATCACCCAAATCTCCAAGAATAACAGGAATAAGAAGAAAGACAAAATATGAAACTAAACTAAATGAGAAGACTTGCAAGAGTCATTGATTTAAACTGAATTTTAAACTATAAATAGCAGTGTTATTGGGGTTAGTTTAATTAAATATATTTTCCAATTCAATTCGCTTCAATCTAATACATTTTAAGGTAAAGAAAACAGTGACAAAGACAAAGTCAGTGAAATACTCAACTAAACCAGTGTAAGCCCGAGACATACAATGATGTGACATACCACACTTGAATTTAGAGTGACACAAAGTCTGAAGTTTCATCCAAGAGGTCAGAGGCAACAGTGTATTCTTTTCTTATAATGTGGTACTAAAAGGCAGTTTTAACATAACTTAAGAATATAAAATTGCTTACTTATCTCTTTCAAAAATAATTTTGGATCATTTACACATTTAGACCAATTATATTATATATTTAAGAAGTAAAAAGGATAATAATAATGATTTACAGTATCATAAAATATCCATAAACAAAACTATAATTCAGGATTAACAATATTCTTGATATAAAATGTTTAGATTTAATTTGTAATTGGAATTTTTTATTATTATATTTTTTTTTTCTTGGAAAAAGTCATCAAAAATATACCACTTGATCATGTCAGTGGCTATTAGTTATTTCAGCTCTGTAAGATAAATTTCTTTAGAATGGAACGTTATTCAAAAGAAAAAGATCAGTGACTAAACTCAAAACTATAAAATCAATGTCTTTATAAAGCTTCTTAAATATGCAAGTTAAGGGAAACATTTCTACAAAACAACAATTACTTACGTCTGACCTAAGTAATTGATTTGCTAATGATACCCTTCAAGTCTGATAACCTTATGCTATAGTCTGTCTATAAAGGTCTTCATGTTATTTACACTAATAAAACATTAATCAAGGGCCAAATTTATAGCAGCTACTCCATAAATGAGGTCAAAGCAGGTCAGACTTACATAATAAGAAAAAAAAAAAAAGGTCTTTAAAGTGCAAAGAAATAACCTTATTACTATTCTGCTTGCCCGTGGGATTAAGTCTAGTAGCTGAACACTCCAAACTACTTCACAAACGCATCCATTTCTGCAGAGACTCATTTCACCTCAAGGCACTGCGTATTTATATAAGGAAAATCAAACTTACTGATTCAGAAAAGTAAGCCTCTGATTTGCTCCTTTGAATGAACTATACCCTCTAAAGAAACAATGAAACTTCAAATACAACATCCACTATTTTACCAGTAAGTACTGGTTTTCTATTCCACATTGTTTCTTTCAAACACTGACTTAAAACATAAAGGCCAAGAGGCTTCTACAGGCTGAGCACAGAAGAGATCTCTGACCAGGGGAGGCTAACAAATTCAAGCAAAGTAAAAAAACAGTACAAAAAAACCTAGATTTATGGAAAATATAACAGATGATATAAAAATAAATACTATTTGAGTAATTATTTTCCCAACAAGAACTAATAACAAGTAGCAACTGTAGATACAGATACCTGAGAATAATACAAAATTCATTTCTTCAGGAAGATATAGTTTTCAATGGAAATCCTTTATTATATATTTTTGATAGTAACACTCAAATACATTATTATTATTATTAAACTACCTCTATAAAATGCATTTATGAAGATGGAATGTCACTTATATGAGAAAAATAATCTAAACAAAACTATGAAAGCAACATATTTATAGGAGAAAATAATTTACACAATTGGCCAGGCAATTGTGACTTCTTCAGAAGTCAGGGATGTAACCATAAACAAGAGACAGGGGAAATGTCCTTATAGAACAAATCACAGGATAGAAAGGGGATAAAGATAAACATCTGAACGGAATAAGTTATATGAGAAAAAACCATAAAGAAATGAGGTAAAAGTAACCTAGATAAAAGGGGTGTGGAAAACGTCTGTGAGGTGACATCTGAACTGGGACCAGACACCCAAAGATCTGGAGATAGACTCTCCAGCTGTACAGAAATAAAGAATTCAAAAAATCCTCTTCAAAAAAAAAAAGTATACAATTGGACACTATCAGCAGGCTGAGGTAGGAGGTTCACCATGAGTTTGAGGCTAGCCCGAACTACATACACAGTGAGACTCTATCTCAAAGGAAAACAAAGAATTGGACAGTAACAATCATTTCAGGATTATAAAAATTAAACAGAGGAAAACAACAAACTGTTAAGAATTTTACCAACAAAAACCTTTTAAACTTTGCCTGAGACAGATGGAGTCCAAGCAATCTTCTGAGAGAGAACGCCACCCCACCCAGGTGCAGACACTGCACTGGCTGTGGCTGCCTACGGAACCCCGCTCCAGCCCTGCAGGGCCAAGAGAAAAATACAAGGACTAGGGATACAGCTTAGTCCGTGGCCCTGGGTTTCACCCCTAGTGCTGCACCTAGGCATGAACACACATGCGCAGGCACATGTGCACACACTCACCGCACACAGCCAGACTGTACGCGTGAGCTCTGGTGTCCAACTGCACAGAAGGGCACTCACAGTTAACACATTGTATTGTGTAATTCAAAAAAGCTGGAACCGAAGATCGTTAGTGTTCTCATCACACAGAACCGATCCCGGTTTCAAATGATGGATAACCTAATTATCCTGACTTGATCAATACACAGTATGGGAATACCAAACTATCACACTGTACCCCCAAAGATGTAGACTTCTAATCTGTCAATGAAAAAGTAATTGAAACAAAAACCCATAAACACAACTAGCAACAAAAACTATCCGGGAGAAAATGAACATCAGAATCTAAATTTGCTAAATGGTCACATTTATAGAAAAAAAAAGGGACACATTTGAAAAAAATAGGCACTGTATCTCATACTGATGAACCAAAACAGTCCAAAAAAAAAAAAAACTGTCACTAGGTAGGATCATATGTTAGACTTAGGAGAAAAATACCTCAAAACAACTATTATAAACATGTTCCCAAAACTGAAAGCAATTATACTTTAAAAATAAAGGGAGGCCGGGCATGGTGGCACACTCTTGTAATCCCAGCACTCTGGAGCCTGAGGCAGGAAGATTACCATGAGTTTGAACCCAGCCTGGACTACACAGTGAGTTCAAGGCCAGCCTGAACTACAATGCAAAATCCTATCTCAAAAAGCAAAAAAAAATACAAAATAAAAGGAAAAACAAGATGAAGATGACTATACACATAGAGAATAAAAATACATAAGACTCTATTTGGAATAATCAACTGGCAATTCTGTTCCTTAGAAATAAAATAGCAATCGAACAAAAACTTGCAGGTGACTTTGTCCATCTCTTTGAAATGGCCAATAAAGAATTAGTGGACTGTATTAAGAATTAAACACTGAAGTAAAATTTACCCAATTGAAGAAGAGAGACAAAAGACAGAAGACAAACCAACATCTCAGAGGCTTGTGGGACATCCACCATTTGTGGAGGGAGGATCCTGATCTAGAGGTAAGATAAATTAGCACAGAGGAAAGAAGAAGGATAGGACGGAAGGAGGGATGGAGGTAAAAATATAAAAATAATGCTTAAGCATTTTCCACTTTCTTTATGAAAAGCACTCTTGTAGATCACAGAAGCTCAAAATGTTCTAGCAAGATAAACAATGCCCCAAACCAGAAAAGGTTCTTCATGTGTTTGGAAATTGTGACATTTAATCTACTTATATATAAGAAGTAAGTGGGCCTTCCAGTTGCAGAGCTACTCACGTAATATATGAGAACTTAGGTCAGAGATAAATGACAGCTTTTTGTTTTCAGCAGTAGCAGTCATCAGACTCTTAGTACTTGTGCCAGTACCTCCAAACCCCAGTACCCACAGAAGAACATGGGTCCTGGAGATATCTGTAGTTTCAATAAAATGCAATGCAAGAGAAGAACCTTGAGCTTCCGGCACTTAGATCTTTTCCGATGACCCTACAGTATAAAGATGCAAAGCCCCTTCCAACCTTTACCCCCGAGGGAACACCTTCATTCTTATACTATTATTCTATTTCCAGAGCTGTTTGCTATATAACCAACCTTAAAATGATCATGCAGAACAAAGGCATGTGGTACTTCTACTTACAAAACACACAGAAATGTGAAAAAACAATAGAGAATCAGTTCCAAACAGGTACAAAGGAAACCTCACTTAAGCATACACTGAAAAATAAAGAAAACTGTTTAAAGCAGCAAGAAAGAGATTCCTTGAATACAGGGTAACAACAATATAATTTAAAGCTTAGTTTACATCAGCAAACATTCAACCACGAATTCAGTATGCAACAAAATTGTATTTCAGAAGTGCAAACAAACACCGTGGGGAGGCAAGATTCTGCAGTTCTTCCAAAAGTTAAACTCACAGCTACCCTATAACCCAACATTTCTTTTCCTAAGTAAGTAGGTACCCAATATAAATGAAGCCAATAAAACGCCCATGGGCTTATAGTAAGCCCATAAAAAATGTACAAGTGCCCTTAAAATCATTTTTTCAACAGCCAAGGAGCAGAAACAGCCTAAATATCCATCAACTGATGAATGGGTAAGTAACATATGATATATCCTAAAATGAAACACTATTCATCAGTAATAAGAAACATGGTTCTGGCTTATCTGCAACACAGATGAAACTTGAAAACATATGAAAGAAAAGAGCCTAATACGGTATGGATGTGTGTCTCCATGTTACAGGTCCATTTGTTAAAAGGTTTTGTCCCCAAGGTGGCAACTTTAGAAGGTGCTATGAACCTCTAAGAGGTGAGACCCTTACGTGAAGTCCAGAAGTCAAAGGGCCATGACTTTAAAAAGAATTGTAGGAACTACCCTTCCTGTCTCTGCCTCCTAGCTCAAAACTGAGCGCTCACTCTGATATGTACTCCACTCCCATCCATGCTGAAAGGTGATTCACTCAAGACGCAGCCCTGGCAAAGGCTGCGCTATGCTGTTTGGACTTTGAACTACCAACATTGTGAGCTAAATAAACTTTTGCTCTCCATAAGTCACCTGTTCTGACAACAGCAAGCTCACTAATACAAAGCCAATCACAAAGACAATATGCATGACTCCATTCATATGAAATGTTCAGAACAAGAAAATCTAAGTAAAATAGGTTAGTGGCAACATAGGACTGGCAAAGAGGGCAAATGAGAAGTGGCTATCAAGGAACACAGGCTGGGGAGGTGAAAACACTCTAAAATTACGTTGCAGTGGTGGCTGCCCAACTCTTAAGTACGCTAAATTGTGGAAAAACTTTGTACTTAAATGAGTGGTCTGTGGAACTTATGAAATGCAAATGTATGTCAGAGGCTATAATGCTCAAATATATGCGACGTTAATACTTCAAACAATGAAGCTGGATATGGAGCTCTGTGATAGCCAATTTAATGAAATTAAGTTACTATTAACCTGAAATAGAAGGTTCTCAGTTAAAATATACCACATAATCTTCAGAGAAACCAATAAAAAGTAATTCAAAAGTATAACAACAACAAAAACAGAGACTAATGAATAAAAACAGTACACTTAAAAATACTTATTTGGAGATAGTGGTGTAGCTTAGTGGTAAGGTACTTCCCGATCACGCAGGAGTTTGCTGGGTTTGATGCTGGATTTGATGCCCAGCATATGCATGCGCGCGCGCGCGCGCGCGCACACACACACACACACACACACACACACACAGAGTTTAACTCATATAAACCTAAGCATATCAACAAATAAATCGCACTTAGCCCTGGACTACCTTACATACCGTGACCTAGTGAAATTTATGCCAGCAGTGCACAACACTGAAATATCCATTAAAATAACTTACCCTATTAATAAAAAACAAAATCTATATGCTCTTCTTAATAGGTAAGAAAGTATTTGTCAATATGTAACATTCATATATTTGAAAAAAATACTTCTCAATGAGCTAGGAATAAAGAGAATTTCATAACTTCACAAAAGGAATCAATAAAGTATACTTCTTATACTAGGATAAGATTGAAAAGTTTCCTACTAAAATTAGGAAGTAAGCAAAGTTGTCACTGTCACCAATACTATCCAATATATGGAAATCCTACCAGTAGCAAGAAAATCAAATAAAAACTATTTGGAGTAAAACTGTCACCTTTTTCATAATCAACATAACTCTGACTCTATATAGAAAATGCTAAGGAATATAAAAAAAGAAAACAAAAACCTAGAAGCAAATAAATTCAACAGTTTTAAAATATTAGATCAATATACAAAACTCAACTGTACTTTCAAGTACAATATACATAATAATGTTAATCTGACAATAAAATTAGAAAGGAATTCCTTTGGTAGTAGCTTCAGAAAGTATAAAATATGTATAAAAATAAAAATTGCTAAAAGAAGTTTAACATACAAATAAACTAAAAAACTGTTCATAATTTAAAGCCAAAACAAATGAAGCAGCATTCCCTGTTCAAAGATTATAAGCCTTAAAAACATTAATATCAATTATGAACACAATGTAAAGTCAAGGCAATCCTAACAAGCTTTGGGGAGAAATTTATAAAATGATTACAAAATGATCCAAAAAGGGATCTAAAATTTTTTAAAAATTAAAGAAAATAAACACCTAAACTATTCAATTTCAAAACATAAGGCAACAGTAATAAACAACAATATTATCAAAAAACAAAGACAAACAAATCAGTGGAAAAGAACTGAGAGTCAAGAAATAAATCCTATGCATGCACAATCAGTCTATTTTCCATACACATGATAAGACAATTTGGTAGAGAAAAGTGATGTTTTCAAACATAATCAGATATCTACATGCAAAAATTAAACCTAGATCCCTATTACACCATATTAAAAAAAATTAACTCAAAATGTATCATAAGCCTACATGTAAGAGCTAAAACTAGGAAATTTCTAGGAAAGAAAAAAAGAATCTTTTAGGCTAAATTTCTTGAATTTTTCAACTAAAGGATGATCCATCAATGCCAAAGAAAGGAAAACTGGACTTAACCAAAACATCAAACCTTTGCTCTTCAAAATGAAAAGGATAAGTCACAGACCAGGAAAAAACACTTGCAATCATGTATCTGATGAAAACTTGTTTCCATAAATATATAAAACACATTTACAGCTCAGAAGTAACACAATGAAAGTTTTACATGGACAAAAAAAATAGACATTTTTCCAAATAAGATATCATCAACAAAAAACCCTTAACATTATGAGTCATTATGCAAAAAGAAATAAAACTCACAATGAGTTACCTACTATGACTCTTAACCAAAAGGAGTGACAGTACCAGTTGTAGGCAATAATATGTACAAGCTGAAAGTAGCTGATAGGAATACAAAATACAACACCCACTATAGAAAACAACTGGCAGTTTCTTCAAATGGAAAACATTTTACCCTTAGATTCAACCTACAAATGCTATTCCTTTGAACCTATCTAAAAGGAAATACAAACTCACGTTCATGCAAAGACTTGTACAGAAATACTCATGGCAGCATTATTTGTAAGTCCCCCACCCCTACAAAACTAATATAAAGGCCAATCAAATGGTACAGAGATAAATGAAATATGGAATATCCATAAAATGGAATAGCATTCACCAATAAAGAACAACAAAAATGTTGACACATAGTACAGTATGGATGAAATCATCAAAAATTATTACAGAAGCTGCTGGAGAAAGTGACATTGACACCAGAGCCAAAAATCAGTGACACATACAAGAGAATTAGATGGAGGCATGTAGACAACAACGATGAGGGGCAGTAAGTGGCACCTAAAGACATGCTACTCAAAGACAAACCAGACCCTGAATTGCACGGTCTCTATGACCTTTCCCCCACCCTACTTCAGCCACTTGCAGCTGCATCTCATCATTTCCCATACCTGCATGGCCTGGGTTCTCTTCATCCCATTTGCTAACTACTTCCTAGTATGCTTACAGCTCGTTTGCTGTAATGTCCCAACACTAACGGTCATTCACCACTCAATTCAACCTATCACTTCCTATATTATCACTTTCTCTAGACGATGTCTTCTCTCCTCCTTACCTGTGTTAATAAGAACCACACAGTCAATGATTACCATCCCACTCCTGCATAAAGCTGTGACTCATTTGCCCTTTCTCCCCTCACATTCACTTGCAAACCCAAGTCTTTTTTAAATGCAACTAATCACTCTACTTCCATATTTGAATACATAAAATGCCTTCCCATGTGTTGCCATACAGGACTCATCCATGCTGCGCCTTAGGCTATTCCATCTGTTTGTATATAAATTATCTTAGACTCTAACTTACAAATGTCACTCCAGATAGCCTCTTTCTCCAGCATTAATTTCCCAATTCTCTAAATGTTTGTCCCCATCACCATATCAAACTATGATGCCTTGTTCCCATTTAAAAAAAAAAAAAATTTCCTTTGACCTTTTTTTACCCTATAAGTATAGGGTAAGTATACTTACCTATATACTTATAAGTTAAGTATAGGGTAAGTATATCATTGCTTTTTTTGCTCTTTGTTCTACTTTGTAGTAAAACTTCTCTAAAAAATTCAGTCTTGAAATTCCTCTTCTCCCACTCTCAGATTCTCTCTTAAATCCATTACAAAGAGGTGTTTTCCATATTACTCTCCCCAAAACGATTTCTGACTCAGAAACAACTTCCATGTTACTAAAGCTAGTATTCAAATCTCAGTTACTACGTAACTCAAAGGCTCTACACAAACTCTTGCTCTGTATTACCTCTCTGAGTTTGCTTCTCATTTCCGTATACTTTGATCATTTTTTTATTGCTATATATTGGCCCGATTCCTCGGATAGACCATGGAAACCCTCACCAGTACCCGGGCTGTGCCCCAGGCCTCACCAGTTTGCCTGTATGCCTAAGGGTTCACTCCTCTGTGTGCCTCCAGTGCTTTCTCAAAGGTCATCACCTCAGAGAGTTCTGATATGACTACTCTATTTAAACTGCACACATTCCAACCCTTTTTAATTCCTTCAAAACTCTACCAAAACAAAAATCAAAATGACTTACCTCCACATTTTCTGCTACCACAGTACTTAACAGTATTCAAATATTCTATAACCTACTTCTAACTTACTTACTGTCACCATTTGTTAGAACATAAGACATACTAAAAACGGATGCACTTTGAAACCATAATGTTAAGGGAAATAAATCAGACATACAAGTTTATGCATGATTTTTCTTCTATGAAAAAGTCAAAATATAAATAAAGAGCAAAATAAAAGATAATAGAGAGACAGATCTTTTGCCAAAGGGGACCAAGAGATGTAGAGAGGGAGGAGATGAATGAAGATGTGTGATGCACAAATGAGTGTGATCATAGTGTACTGCAAACATGCTACAAAAGTAAAATATACAGACATTCTCCAACCGTCAAAAAAAAAAGAATATAAACCTACTAAGGATCTTTATCTGCTGAGTTCACTGCTGTTTCCCCAGGATCAAGAATACTTCCTAGTATACAGAGCACACTGGCTGAATGCACAGATGAAAACACTGAGGCCCAAGAAGTAAACAGTGCTAGCTAAATGTCAGATCTGAAACTTGAACTCTGGACTACGTTCAAAGCTAATGCTCTGAATCATAAGCCTATGCTGCCTGATCCAATAAATACTAGACAAGCAAAATTAAAAGTACTTATACTTTGTAAAACCTGTAATAATCAAAGTTGTCTTTCGTAAACTTTTCTTGATAAAAGAACAAAGAATTTTATTTAAATAAATGCTAGAAAAGCTGTTGATCTGTGTTTTGCATTAAGTAGTTAAAGGACATTCAAAGAAGTTCCTGCCACATCTTCATTAACTGACCTTTTTTTGCTGCCTTCATATCCAACTCCCAACTATCTAACTTAGTTTTTTACAATGGCATAGAATAGAAAAGGTGAGATAAATATTGATAGGTTCATTTAGCTTATTCTAAATAGACTTGAAAGCATCAAACTCCCAGTTTTGAGATTCAGCCAAAGAGTTATTTAACATTTGATGAATAGGCATTGCTACAAGCAAACTGAAGTGTTAATCACTCACTCACTGAGAAATAGCTATTGATCACCTATTACTTTCCAGCTACCAGAGCACAGTTTAACTCCATTTCTCACACAGAGTTAATAGCAGCCTTGCCATTGTTCTTGATTCCAGTCTGGTCTCCTCTCCTTCAAACCATCCTAAATACTTCTACCAGCTATCTATCTAAAATCAAACATATTAACACTCTTTTCCTTAAAATCTGCAAATACTTGGCACCCCAAGTCCAAATATACTGCACTTAGGCTTTTTGTTTTGCCTTTGTTTTTTAAAGAGAAAAAAGATAAACAATGAAACCAAGTTTCAAAACAGGTTAATAGGACTGTTACAATAGATGATACACTGCATATTGTTGTCGTCGTAGTAGTTAATCAGAGTACAAGATACAGGCATGATATCTTGTCTAAACAATATTAGCACAAAACATTCTTTTTGTAATCCAGCAGCACAAATCTATTCCAACAGCATATTACCTATACCATACACAAACACACATGTGCACACACATCCATACACATACACATACACAAGTTTCCTATATACGTTCCTCAGCGCCATGGCTGCAGCTACTCTGTTCCCTCTATTTGAAGGCTTTTTCACAAACAGCCCCCAATTTATCCCTAACTCCCGATTTTCTCAAGTCTCATGACTCATGACTAACCATACTCACCCTTGAAAATACATCTCAAGAACCACATTGTCAAGTTACATTTCACCTAATTTTCCATAATAATTTAAGGACTCCTTTTCTCTGGGCCATCTCAGTACCCTATTGTTACCTACTTTGATCACAGAATTTAGTATACATGTTACTACTGCAGAGTTACTCACTTATTCCTAATACTAACCTATAAGTACTTGCAATTACTTCTGAGTAAAATATTCCAGTAGTATAAAATAAATTCATTTATATCCTTTTCTTCTTTTCTATAACATTAAGAGAGCTTGGATTCCTAGTTAGTATGTAGTTCAAACAGTTACTATCACAACAGACTGAGTCCAACAACACTAGGCAAAACACTATAAAGAGACTTTCCTCAGAGTACTACTTCCAAGGGCGGCTACTCTCACCTTTCTAGTCTATACTGGGATCTTTGATTGCACTCATGAAAATCAGCTACCACAAAGTGACCAACTTACAATTTCTCAATTTATCTTTACCTTTTAAAATTCACTTTCTTAAAATTTTCCCCTTTTATTTCTCTTTTCATTTCTATACCTTCTTTCCTTCCCTTTCCTACCTCTAAATGTTCTTTCTTTGGATTTTTTTGTCTCTGCTCTTTAAGTGGAAACCACACCTACCTACTCCCTCTCCTCCCTTTCTCATCACTTCAGAACACAAACCAAAACTTGTTCTTATCCCTCCTTATGGCCATGACATCACACGGGAAATGATATGGACATGGAAGTCTAACTCTTGGCTCTACAAACATAATACAACTTTATAGGAACTGTAAATAAGTACAGCTTTTCTTTATATCTGCAAATTGAATCATCAGCTTACCTTAGTGAAACTCAGGCACAGTTATTAAAACATAAAGAACAGAACCTTGCAAGTAAACACGTAACAATGACAGAGTTATAAAATGGCTAAATGTTGACATATTTGTAATAATTAATATGAGATTCCCATTATATTATTAAGTGCAAAAACAAGAAATACAGAACTCTAAAATATCAGTTCACATGAGAAAAGTATAAGATCTTAAAGTAAAATATGAATGGATATAAAATAGATTACCTTCCTTCATTGACAAGTTCAATAAAAGCAAGGCCTGCATTCTTCTGAATAGAATTCTGCCACTCCTAAAAAACAGCAAAACATACAAGAAGAAATTTCATTCAGAAAACAGCAATAATAAAAGACATCACCTATATCAATTTCACACCTTAGTTCTTAAAGGAAAAGTTCTGTTACACTTGTTGCCTACTCAACAGCCCTGTGAACACACAAAACTTAGTATTAGAAAGTACATTTAAAAAGTAAACAAAAATCTGATTTAGAATAAACTAAATGAGCCTATCTATATTTATTTTTATGTTCTATGCCACTGTATGGGGGAGCCAAAATGAAGAGAAGGTACAATCAAGTATTTTACCTACTTTGATAAATAAAGTATATTTTACCAAAAAAAAAAAAAAAAAATGATTGTTTGAAAAAGAGACAAGAAAGAACAGTAACTTGGGCTGGATCAGTGTTGAGCTGGAAAACAGCAATCCACTGTCCTGTGGATTATCAACAGATAGAATAAATCTTTAACAATATTCATTAGCCATTAAAAATTTATTCACTAAACTTTATCCACTAAAAAAAAAATCCAGTAAAAAGCCTACGAAAGAAATCAATCAGTAGAGTATATTCAAATTAATTCTCCAATCTGTATCAAAAAACATATATAAAATAAGCAGTAAAATAATAAGGCAAAAGCTTATTGAACTGAAATACATACTGATTTGAGCAATGTCAATAAACACAGCCAAGGTGTATGGGGGATGCGTGTGTGTGCACACACACTTGTGCACCTGGGCACATGTGTACCTATACAAACACATGCAGAGATACCTTTTTAAAGAATTAGTAATATACGCATAATCTTTGTGCTTATTAGCACTGAAGGAGCCCCCTCAGAGTTCAACGATGTGATCTCTCCCTCAGCTGTTCTCTTTGTTCTTTCATAAAATCTAGAACAGGTCTGTTTATCTATTTACCATTGTTCACCACAAACTACAGTAATTTTTTCTGACTGTAATAACTTTAAGAGTTTCAAATTCTATCCAATTTCAAACTACTGTTTCACTGTACTCCACATTCTTTTATTTTCTCCCACCTCAGCTTTTCTCTTCTACCTTCTCCTTTTTAACTCCTCTTTTGTTCTATATTAATTTGTATTTTGAAAAATACAACGTGGCTCTTGGAACAAAAATTATTCCCTGCTGAGCTTTTGTTGAATGAGTCTATTTTAAGAATAGTGTCAGTATGATGACATTATCAAAACATATATAGTAGAATGAGAATTAAATTCAAAATCAGGCAGATACCAGATGGTAGTCACTCGTCAGATCTAATTTTAATTTTTTTTTTTTTTTTTTTGTACCAGGAATTGAACTCATAACCTCGCGATTGCCAGGCAGGCGCGTGTACCACTGAGCTATCCCCAGCCCCCACTGGTTAGATCTAGCAGGCGAAAAAAAGTAATATATTGTTGAGAAAACAGCAAGAAGTCACAAAATTTGTGTCTTCATTCGGATTCTGACAATAACCTGATATGATGGTGGACTAACTGTACTACGTTCCCACATGTTATATAATCCCTTCCCTTATAATTCTTTCTTCCAGGTGTAGTATTTTTTGCTCTGTAATTAATCAATATTTAGAAATCAGTGAATCATAAGTGTACAATATATTCTCTTTCAAACTCTTGGTTACTTCCCACCTGAAACTGTACAAAAGAGAGCCTAAATTTCTTTCACTAAGATAAACCAAATCAGACATAAAATACAAACTTCAATCTAATTTAAAACCCTTTTCTTTCAAACAAAATGAGTTTAAAAGGCATAAAGTTCAAAGGGAAGCTATCGCATTCCATAAAAGAGTATGCCCCTAAGGGTAGGTGTGTGACTTTGCTCTGCTCAGAAAGGTAGCAGGGGAAGATGAAAATAAGCAAAAACCACAGATAAGTTTTTTGAGGGTCCAAACTCTCAAAACTCAACAATTAGAAAACAACTCCATTAAACAATGAGCCAAAGATCTTAACAGACACCTCGGCAAAAAAGAGATGCAAATAGTGAGTATATGAAAAGATTCTTCACAGGACATGTAAGTAGGGAAATGCAAATAAAACAGTGGCTTATCAGGACACCACCACTAGAATGCTCAAAATTCAGAAGACTGACATGGCCAAGGGAAGAATGTGGGGCAATAGAAAGCTTCAGTCATGGGGATGCAAACACACAGCACTTCAGCAGTGACTGTGGTGGTTCCTACCAAACTACCACACTCACAGCACCCAGTCCAATAATCGTGACCTTTGGTATTTACCCAAAGAAGCTCAAAACTTACAGCCACTTACAACTTACATTCTTGGTCGCTTCATTAACAAAAGCTACAATGTGGAAGCAACCAAGACATCCTTTAGATGATGAACAAACTGGGGTTCCGCCCAACACTGGAATATTTAATAGTAAAAAGAATGAGCAGCCAAGCCACGAAAAGGGTAAGGAAGCGCGTATTACTAGGCAAAACAGACCAACTCCAAAAGCTACGTAGTGCACAACTCCAACTATAAGACATCGTGGGAAAGGAAAGATTATGGAAATAGCAAAAAGATCCATGTTAGCACAGGGAAGGAAATGAGGAATGAAACAGCAGAACACAAAGGATTTTAAGGATGGGGAAACTGCCATGTGCATTACTGCCATGGTGATACAGGCCACCGCACGTCTGTCCAGACCCAGAGAAGGCACAACGCTGAACATGAACCCTAAGTCAACTATGGACTCTGATTACAAAAAGAAGTGTCAACTGCCAGGTGTTGTGTCATACCCTTGGAATCCCCACACTGGGGAGTCTGAGGCAGGAGGACCACCGTGAGTTAGAGGCCAACTTAGACTAAACAGTGATTTGAACGCCAATCTGAACTACATAGCTACCTACCAAGACCTTCTCTAAGAAGAAGGTTCGTCGATTACAACAAAGGTACCCCTCTGTGGGACATGGTTATGAACATGTAAGGGGTAAGTGGGAAGTGGGAAACTTACGTACTTCCTGCTTTCAGGAACCTAAAACTGCTCTAAAAATAGTCTATTGTACAAATCAAATTTAAAATGTTTTCTAATAACATTTTTCTCAAATCCACTTTTTCATGATGTAAAACTGTAACAGGAGGGTATTTTAATTATATAATTGAGAAAAAAACTATGGATGGACAAAATAGACACCAGCTGAGAGGTGCACATTTTGAATAAAAAGGTAAACATTATACTGATTTTATTTTCAATATGTATGTGAGGTTTTACTTACATACCAAATAATGAAGTGTGTCACTTCAATTCCACAAAGATTTTAAGTATCAGTACTTAGGTTACACTGAAAACAAGTTAAGGTTGGTATATGTAAACATAAAAAACATTTCATTGCTTAAACTTAATTTGGTAAACCATACAAAACACTGTTTTCTGTTCTAAATTAAAATCAAATTAGACGAGAAGGTAAATAAGCCATTAGACAAGATCAGTTTTTTTAAACAAACTCAGAAATTCAAGATTATCACTTCGTCCCTTTGTATTTTTCCAAGGATCAGATCATCTATAAATCCTTCTTTGTTAGCTTTCAGCAAGTATATAGTTACCTAGATAAAAAACTAGCTTACTATTTTTCAGTAGGAAAATAATTGAATAAAATAAAGAATTAAGTGACAATACAAATCTTATGCCTTTATTATTGCAAAAATGCCATAATTTTAAAGATATCATTGAGTTTTCATTTCTCTGTAAACAATTCCTAATTATTAACTATTAACATTTAATACAATATCAAATATCAGATATATAATGCAAGCTGATAATAATAATATATAAAAAGAATTTGAAGCTCATGAGAATAAAACTTTCCAATTTGTTTAATAACCCAAACAGTGTTCAAAGACACCAAGTTTTCTCTATAATAAAACATTCGGTATAGTAATTTGTGGAAGTTGTCAAAACCAAAAAGAGTATTCATTAATCATGCTACCTATCTTAAAGCATTTTTCTCCACTTCAGGAACAATTATCAAAGAGGCGTTAGTCTAAACAATTTCATAAACCACAGCTCAATATAACCTTTAGTGAGTTTTAATAGTTGAAAGAAAAGCTTAATGGTCATCATCTTTCATGATCATTTCAATATTTCATCACAGTATTTACAATTATATAATGATGCAAGATGCTAGTACATTTAAGGTCTTGGTTATCTTCTCCCCAGAGGTACTGATGAAAAACATGTTAAAAGCCTCAAATCCAACCACTAATGCAACTAAGTAATCTCAAAATACATTTCAGCACTTTGGAGAGGAAGGACTCCAAAAACAATACAGTCAATAATTTCATACCTGTTCCTAAGCTGTATTCAATTGATTATCACTTCCTAAGGCCATAATTGTTGACTAATCAATTTTTATGAAAATATGCTTTTAGTTTACTAATGCTCTTAAGTCATACAACAAGAAGGATATTATTACATATTACTGAAATCTACAAAAAGATCTCCATCACCTTTAAATAATGTGCTTTTAGTGGTTTAAAAAAAAAAGTCTTTCTTGTTAAATAAAGAAAAATCTGATTAATAATATTGTCTTTCTGTAACCTCCATAAATTAGCTCAAATGAGCTAATACAGATATTTTAAAATATTCCTAACACAAAGAAATAGTATGTCTCAGGTGGTAGATATGCCAATCACCTTGAACCGATTGTTAGGGCTGAAGATACAGCTCAGCACACAGTGTCTGCCTAGTAAGTGCAAGATCCTGAGCTCGATGATCAGTACTGCCCCCCGAAAAAAGAAAAAAATGAACTGGTTGTTAAACATTGTATATACATATTGAAAAGCCACATTGAACCCAGAAATATGCACAATTACTATGTGTCAATTGAAAATACACATATTAACAAAATAAAGTTTGATAAAATTCAAGAGAGAAGCAATCCAGTATTAGAGACTTCTTTGTGGGAGATTTTTATTACTGATTAAATCTTATTACTTGTTAGTAGTCTGTTTGGGTTTTCTATGTCGTCATGGTTCAACTTTCATAGGTTTTATACATCCTGAAATGTACTCATTTCTTCTAGACTTTCCAATTTGTTGGCTAATAGCTGCTGACAGTAGCTATTGATAATAGTTCCTAATGATCCTTCCTATCCGTGGTATCAGTTGTAATGTTTCCTCTGTCACTGATTTTATTTATTCAGGTCTTCTCTCTTTTTTTTTAGGTTAGGCTAGCTAAAGCCTGTTGATTTTATATTTCTGAAAAATCAATACTTGCTTTTGTTGATCTTTTATATCACTACTTCTATCTTTATCTCACTCTACTATGCTCTTTATTTCTTTACCCCTACTGACTTGCATCACTAGATTGAAAATTCTCTGTTTTTCTTTTCACATAGGCATGGGTTGCTACACACAGCCCTCAAAGTGCTGCTGCTTTTCCCATATCACAAGGCTTGGGTGTACTGTCCTTTCACTGTCATTTATGGAAGATTCAAAGGTCCCTTTAAAGTTCTTGGTTGATCCATTGGTTATTTAACAGCACGTTTAATTTCTATGTATTTATACCATTTTCACAGTTCTGCATACTATTGGTTTCTAATTTTAGTCCATGGTGGTCAGAGAATATATGAAATTTTAAGTATATGACTTCAAATACTTAAAATTTTGCTGGGTCTTGTTTTTTGGCCTAACACATGGCCTATTCTGGAGAATGCCCCTGGATGAATGAAAAATATGTTTATTCTGTCCGCTAATAAAGTTAGATCTTCACAATTTACTCACCTGCCGAAGGCCTCACCTCTGAACACTGCCGCTCTGAAAATCAAGCCTTCAACAATGAGCCCTGAGGGAACTTCTGACACCCATACCACAATAATGCTCTTTCCTTGTCTTGTCAAATACCTCTAACAGGAATATTTGTTTGCTTCACTGTCCCATAAGACTTAGAGGGCTGGTGGGGGTGGTGGCGGTGGGTTGGGTTGGGTTTTATTTAAAGCCAGGATTTTGCTATGTTGCCCAGGCTGGCCTTGAATGCCTGGGCTCCAGAAATCCTCTTCAGCAGCCACCTAAGTAACTGGGACTGAGAGAGGAGGTTAGAGGGTAACAAAGGTGGCTGATGAGGTAGATGTGACCTGCTAACTACTAGATCCTGGAACACATGCGCAGAACAGTTCCCAAAGCCCTGCATGGAGGTCTCACGAGGTTTTCAATAGGATGGCCGAGATATGACCTCAGCCTCAGGCCGGGGACCCCAGCACCGCCTCTCAGGACCCGTATGTAGAGGTTCTCACAGGTTTCCTCGAGATTTGGACAACATATAAGAATGCAGGGACCATGAGGAACTCGCTGTCATAACTTTCTTCACAGTAGTCTGCTCTGCTTTCTGCAGGGTGTTCTTTTACTGCTCTTTCTCCTTTCACTCAGCCCAAGCTCACTCAGCAGAGCCAGCTTCTCCCCCGACTCTTCACTTTTACGTTCTTGAATAAACCGGCCCCTCCTTTTTGCTCCTGTTGTTCAATTCTTTGGTTAAGATGAGAACCCGGAATGTAACTCTAGGGGAGAGGCAAGGAGGAGCCCAGTAAAGTTTAGCTGGTGGGCCACTTTTAGAAGGAGCTACCCGCTAACAGGACTACAAGTACATACCACTGTGCCCAGCTAGGACGTGGGTTCTTTAATTAAACATCTATGTGGATTTTTAAGATAGTGTAGGTATCTATAACTTTGCAAAATAAATCAAACTGGTTCGATGTAACTCCAGTTATGTATAGAGATGAAAGAAACACTAAAGAGAGGGGCTGGGGATTTAGCTCAGCGGCACAGTGCCTGCCTGGCAAGCGCGACGTCATGAGTTCGATTCCCGGTACCAGAAAAAAACCAAAAAGAAAAAAGAAAAAGAGAAAGCCACAGAGAAAAGATCAAATGAGGAATGGAATTTATTAACACAAAACTGAGTAAAAATACACAGTACTAAAGATCAACACTAGGCAAAACTTGTTCACAGTCAAAATACAGTCCTCAGAAGTGCTCGAAGTAAGCTATTAACACTTTTTAACTGTGTTTGAACCTCACATCAGTACTCTTTCAATAGCATAGCTAACACAACTTGAGTAACCATATACCAGAAATATAGCTAAATGTAAAGGAAAGGTTTTATGCTATTATTTCTTTAGATGATAAACAATCATCCAATGAAATAGTAAAATAGATTCTTGACTTCAGAAGGTTCCAGTTTCAATTATATACATCTAATATATATATAGTTTGTAAAAATGTCTCAATCAATAGAAATATATATATAAAAACTATAAAATAAGATGGCAATAAAAAGAAAATTTTCCATTAGAATCTGATTGGCAAATGGCTCAATTTCACAGTTGCTATTTAACAAGTACTTTTCAATAAGCACTACTTGTAGAGAACTGAATATTGAGAAAAGTATTCATGAGCTGTATATAGGACACACAGATATTGTTTTGCAGTATGGTGGTTGAACCTAGGGGCATTCTACCACCGAGCTAGCTATATCCCCAACTCTTTGTATTTTATTTTGAGATTGGGGCTCAGTAAGTTGCCCAGGCCAGTCTCAAACTTAAAATCTTCCTGCTCAGCTTCCTAGGTAGCTAGGATTATAGGTATGTACCATCACACTCAGCTATGATACAAAGGTTTTTAAATTTTGAAAGATTAAGATAACAAGTAATCAATTACATAAATTATCATAATGCACTTTTAATTATTTGAAATAATCTTTAAAAACCTAATCTTCTTGCTATGTGTTTGGGCTTATGAAATAGTAATACATATGCAAGGCCTTAAAGAATCTCTTTTTAAACTTTCTTAGTAAAACACAATTTTCAACAAATAATGAACCTTCTAATAACTTCCAAACTTGCATCAATTTAATCAGCATCTTTCACTACAGAAAATCTGATTTGCATGAAGGTGGCAAAACTTGCTCTAACGCTTTCCTAGCTATAAGCTCTCAACAGATGCTCATCATTAAGACTGTATCAGGGCTCCACACTCCGGAGCGATATAAATGCGTCCTATTAGGACATGGTCAGTCTGTTTGGCAACTTCAGTTCTTGAGACATATGGCAATTGCTGCCCTTTAAGGCCTGAAGTCAAGTCTTTAGGGAATCTGAAAGCCTGCACTGAAATTACAAGGAGTGTTCATTAGAGACTGCTGGAGGGGAAACATGAAAGACTTCCATTAAAACTATATAAAACAGCTAATTATTTTAAAAGATTTTTAAAGCATCTAATGTACTCAGCTATAATAAAACTTATTTACCAAATGAATTATTTTTAAAAGCATTAGTTTCATGACATGTGTGCAAGCACTTTTCATACCTCCCATCTCTTAGGTCAATATATTTAACATTCACTTTATAAGAATGATCAAGTCAGGATTTTCATATCACAAGGAGAATTAAATTACCTCATACCTACATTTATTCAATGAAGTTGCTTTTAAAGTCAAAATTTTTTATAATATTTAGTTTGGTTAAACTCAGCCAAACATACAGAGATCTTTCTTTTGAAATTTTTTTCAATTAAAAAATGCTTGCCTTTATTTTTTCACTTTGAGTTGGTAATCATAAAAATGACAGGCACAGAATGATATAAATTAGTCAACATGTAAGATTTATCAGATAAAATGTAAAAATATGTTAAGAATGAAATTTTTAAAAGACTATCAGTAAGTTGATAAACAGTTCAAAGAAATCATGTATTTGCTTTGCCAGGATTTTGCAAAAGAAAAGCTATAAATGTTTTGTAATTAATAATTGCTGCCGTTTTATTGTTTAAATGTCTAGATGCTTTTTAACTTGAGTAGAAAAAAGTCATTATTTATTGTTTCACAATGAAACAATGTTACTACTGAATATTTATTCCAGTAACAAATCTTTATAAAAGATCTTTATATAAAATTCATTAGCTTGCCTCAATCATTTCTTGAATCCACATATACGTTGGTTTCTGACAGCCTAATTCCAAAAAGCAATTACAACCTCGATCCATATGTATAAAGACAACAGAAAGCAAGTACATTAAGCCAGTTTAAAAGAATAAAAATCTAAAGAAAACAGATTACCAATGATTTATATGAATGCCTAGTGCTGAAGTTAATTACAAGTAACCCAATAAAATAGTACCTTTATTATTGTACTACAAGTAATAGCTCTAGATGTAAAAACCAGAACTCTTTCTGCTGACTTTTGCATACCCAGTCCCACAGCACACAACATTAGGAATTAAACATGTGGTAAATAAGCCATATAGAAAACAGCAGTTTTTAACTAAAAGCAGAAAACTTTCCTGCTGTTTAACCATTTAAGAGTCTTCCCTCTGAGCAGGGACCACTGTAATCTGATACCATGTACTCACTGAAAAAATGTTAAACTTAATGTGAAATGAGATTTTCATTTTAGTGCTCAAAGTTAACTTCTTTAAATAAAAAGTAACAAACTGAAGGTAGCATCACACGTGGTTAACACTCTTTAGGATCAGAGAGGTTATTCTTTAGGTTTGTGCTACGAAATGATGATCTATCTTCAGAATTTAAAATTTTCAGAACTTCACACTACATCTACCTATCAAACTTTGGGTTCAGATTTGAAAACACATGCTATCTAAAACGCATATATACAGGATAGTTAACATGGTTGTTCTTCTGTCTTCTATTTCTATGCTGAAAGAAACTGTCAATGAGTCTTTGGTTGACCAGTATTGCATGTCTATATCTGTTTTCATGAGAAGCCACTTTGAAGATATCAATATGTAATACAACCACCATTGTTAATTCCCTACCACTTTGTTTGTAACCCTGTATTGTCTGTATTGTGCTTGTGATATGTTGTAAAATGTTGTATGTCTGTTAATGTTTCCCTCCTTTTATCTTTAAAATAAAAAAAATAAAATAAAACGCATATATTATACAATAATTTATTTTAATTACCAAGAGCCATAACCTATAGCTAATCATTTGCTTACTGACTTTCCTGGTGAAAAGAAACTGGATCTGTCAACTCACAGTAATTCTATAAGTTTTTCAAATATTTATCAATGCCTTAGTGAGATATTAGTGATAGAAACTATTTTACAAAAGTTCTAAGATATTTTGTGAATAAGTGTAATTCTGTAAGCCTTTCCTGGACGTACAGAGTAAGTGAAATAATGATACAAGTTGAATATTCCTAATCCAAAAATTTATCATCTGAAATGCTTTCAATTTTTTCAAAGCCAACAAAATACTCAAAGTTATAATTTACAAACATAAATTTTACATATTTACAAGTACAAAGCTTTGTTCTGGCATGGGGACACAATATAAATGGTGACATCAAGTAACTAATACACACATCAGCCCGTGTACTTGGGCTCTTGTTGTGGAAATGCTTTGAGTGATACTTCCCTTTGCCCTCCCTCCATTCTGATCCACTCAGGCTGAGTATCATCGCGCTGAACAACTTTCAATGATAATGATATATTTTGCCAGAAAACAAAAGTTGACTAAGGTTAATTGTTATAAAAATGCTCAATTATGGATACAAAGGAGGTGAGCTAAAAGAAATGCAGTATAAATGAAAAGGACTACGTTTTTCAAAGACCTCTAGAAATTGCCAGGGTAATAATCCCCATGATAACATCAATGTTACTTGCATGCAGGTATACTTTGCATATACTATACTTCCTAGAAGTATACTATACTTCCTAGAAGAGCTGTCCTTAACAGCTAGAATAGAAAACTATGGAAGCACCTCTGGGAGCCTATAAGAAAATATGAAAATTATCCACTAACCCTTATCCACATGGAAAAGAAAGTTTAAAACTCCTAATCCAGCTAGGTGTGTTGGCACATACCTGAAATCCCAGCACTGTGGAAGACTGAAGCAGGAAGATCATAAATTCAAAATCAGGCTGGGCAAACTAGTAAAACTGCCACTGAACAAAAACAAAATCCCTACAATGGGATCTCTTCTAGTTCTAATATTTAGGGTTAAAAAATGAAAATGGATTAGGACATGCTAGTATTAAAAAATGGAAAAATACTAGAAAGACTAAAAAATAGTGGTAAATGGAGTTTCTGATAAAAATTTGAAAAATGTAATTTCATGAAAAAAATAGGCACTGATGATATTGAATGAAGAGAAGATTTTTGTAATCCCAGCTACTCAGGAGGCTGAGACAGGAGGATCAAAAGTTTGAGGCCAGTCTGGGTAACTCAGCAAGACTCTATCACAAATTTAAAAAAAAAAAAAAAAAAAATTAAAACAGCCCAGAGATGTAGCTCAGTGGTACAACATCCCTAGGTTTGATACCCAGTATGGAAACAAGAGAGAGAGAGAGAAGTGGTGGGGGGGAGGAAACAAGCAGGGGGTAAGAGGGAGTGGAGAGGGAAGGAAGGAGGAGGGAAAAAGGGGGAGGGAAAAAGGGGGAGGGAGGGAGGGAGGATCACGGGGGAGGAGAGAGAGAAACACCAGGCATAGGGGCACAGTCTATAACCCCAGTACTCTGGAAGGCAGGAGGACGGCAAAGTCAAACTCAGTCTGGGCAACTGAATGACACCGTGTCTCAAAGTAAAAACTGGAAGGGGGAGGCTGTTTATACCCTCTTAAAAACATTATGATTCCATACCTAATAACTAATTTATGATCCACTCTGCTCTATGACCAGTTCTACACACCTTTTACATACTACCAAATAAGATCTTAATACACCCGTTTCACTCAGGAAGTAACAAAGTTCCAGCAAGCAAAATGAATTAATTAATTAAAGGACACACAATAAGTAGTAAAAAAGAAAACATTTATTAAAAATTTAAACTCTCCTCACAGCACTTTCCTGACTTTTCTACCTCGGCTTTTAAAAACAACATTCCCAAGTCATTTTTCCTCCCTCTTTTGTTACCATGACAGAGGCAACAGTTACCTCCACAGGGTCCTCTTCAAGTAGCTGGGGAATTTACTACATGCAAGACACATAACCAGCTTCAAGGTCCTGATTATTACGTCCGTCAGGCTTAAATCAAACTTTGTTAAAAGTGTATGCATACTTATGAATTTCTGTATTATAAAACAATGGCTTGACTAAAAATAGACCAAATTTTAAAGGTACAATAAATGGAATACATATAATTAGTAGTAAAATAATGGTTCCTTCCTAAATTATGTTCTAAGTGTACATATCAAGAAGCCAACTAAGTTATCAAACAGTACAAATACTCTAAAGAGACAGTACAGACAGTGTGATCTAAACCTGGGTCCATTATATTATCTATTATTTAAGAAAAGTATGTGTATGAGTATACAGGTGAACCTTCCAAGTTATCAGAGAGTTTGGCATTAAAACAAAGGCATTCTCACAGTCTAAACGTGTAGCTTATCTTTCTGAAATACTTTAGCTTCAGTAGATTTATATGAAGTAATAAAAAAAGGCTAAAAAACATTGATAGCTAAAAAAAGAGACTGACATATCTTCTTAATTATACTAAAACCAAAGAAAACTTATGATCAAGATATTCCTATCTGTGCATCCTTCCCTTTTCCTAACTCTGTTCTTAATCCCAAATTTAAAAGACTAGCTGTAAAACAGAAGGGTGCCAAATTAAAACACACTTTATTTTCTGATGTCTCCATACTCGTAGGCTGACTTCCTGTCAGGAAGAGTTCCATTTCTCGGAATACCCCAATCAGCAGGGAACGTGCAGAATTAAGTGCCAGTTGATACTACTTTGTTTTGCATCTACCACCCTTGAGAATAACGTTCAAAGACGTAGCTTTATAGTCAGCATGGTATCATCCTTCTGGCTAGACTGCCAAGCCACAGGGTGTAATGCCAGTTCCACAAAATTTACCTTAAAAAGTTGTGTTTTCTAAATCCTAGTGTGCGGTGAATCAACAGGAGGCCTGAATTTCAGATAAAAATCCTACATCTAGAGTGAAACTGTGCTTTCCTTTGCCTATAACATGAACTTTAAATTAATATTATAGAAAAATTTATAGCCAAGTTCAAGTAGAGTGCAATTGATGATCACTCATCTGCCAACCTAAATATTTTACTTAAAGAGTACATACTTCACTAATTTTGACTTTAGTATGTTTTTCTTGCTGCTTAAAGGCAAATGTACCTTATTATAAAAATGTTACGAAGTTTTGAACCACTTAAATATATTTTTTGCCACAGTAAGCAAAGCCATTAAGCTGACTTCAAATACTTTTAAATAGTAGTGTTTCTACCATTTTTCATGACCAATTTGTGGAGCTTGAGCTGTCAACTGCCCTTTCCAAATCCCACAGGCTTCTCACCTACTACAATTTAGTATCTTCTTTTAAGGTCAACCGCTTTTATGCACACAAAATTAACTCTGAGCATTTGTCAACATGGAATGCCCATTCTCTAAGCACATGTGCATTAGGAAAACAAAGCTTCCAATGCAGCTCTGATGGAAAACTAGGTGATCACCCTGGAAGCCTATTTCTTTAATCTCAGTGTTAGACATCACCCTATTGATTCTCATCCCGTCTGCAATGCAAAGGTCATAGTATGGATAATAACCAAGCTCAGGGACAATCAATTTATACCCACTAATGTTCTGTAAGTGCAGTCTAAGAAAGAGTTATAAACACATCAAAAAGAGGGTAATATCATAACAAATGTTGAAATATAAAATTATATTAATTCTAGTTGGACGATGCAACATATAAATTAAGCTTTAAAAAAAATTGTGCCCGAAAGTCCTATTTGCCTTGTAAAAACTGGTTGGTTAGAAAGAAAATATAATAATTTATTTACAGTATATCAAAGTATATGTTTCCTTGTTTAGTGCATTTTGCAAATGTGTTGCTGTGTGAGCTGCTTTGAGGGTTTTGTAGGGAAACAGTGAGATCATTCTAGTCAAATATAGGTTTGCTTTTTTTCTAAAAACTTGACAGAACAACCAAGTATTTGTATACTTGGGTAAACCACCATTCTTCACAGCCAGAGGTTCAACATCTGTCACATCATCTTTGTTAGCAGGAGTTGTGATGACTAAAACAAATGCTGGGCTTACAGCCAATAGTATGGCTTGGATGTGATAGTTCTCCAGGAAGACAAAAATCTAACGGCACAAAATTGATTTCTTCCAAAAAGGTCATTAGTCCTGACTCTTAACTAAGAACCAAAGTGGATTTAAAATGTATCATATCCTTCCTTCAAAACACATAAGGAACACAGGCTAAGAGTCAAAATAGCCATCTGAAGCCTATATATAAGGGTTAATGATTTGTCTCTCAGATTAAAGTAGAATTAAATAGAAGATAATTACTAAATAGAATGGAGTCTGCTTTTTAACCAAGTATGTTTTGATGTCTCCAAAACTCAAGAATATTACAGAAGGGAACTTCATCTAAATAAAGTAAATACACTGATTTATTCAATAAATGTCTATTAAATGTTTCCTGTGCTGTTGAGACTAATGAGCACTGTTGAGAAAATGGACAAGAAGCCAGGCCCGGTGGTGCACACCTGTAATCCCAGACTCAGGAGGCAGAAGCAGGAGGATTGCATCAGTTCGAGGCCAGCATGGGCTACATACTGAGCTCAAGGACAGCCTGAACTATGTAGTAAGACCCTCTCCCTCCCCCAAAAAAGAAAAAGACAAGAAGAAATTGTTTCCTGCCAACCGGGAGTTTGTGGCTTCAGTACGACAAATGTTAAAAGCTGCTGGGTTACAAATTTAACTCATCGTAGCACCTCCCTCTGGGGACCCAATGTTAGGGGCACTAACACTAACAGCTGAAGATGAGGAAGAGTTCGAGGGGACTGGGGCTACTTTTATCCTACTTTACAATGACAGTAAACATAAATGATGAGTATTTGCTTGATATAATTATATTCAGAGAGATTTTGATAACATGCTGTGATGCCAAAAAATATGAACATGTCAAAAGATGACTTCTTCAGATCCTCTAAGAAATCCTTCATTCAATGACGTTACAAACATACGTGGATGAATTTGAATGACCAGGGTTCTACTCGCCATCAGGATCACCAAGACAGACTTGCTTTGTTTACTTTTTCAGGAATCATCTAATCATAAAACTACCACAATTTCACTGAAAACACCTAGACTTCAGCATTACTTTATTTACTGACTTTTAATTATTTGACCTTTTATAATGACCTCAAATTTTTATCATATCCACATCTTGACTGGAAGCTGGCTTAAATCCTGCCTGTTTGGACAGATAAATGGATGATGTGCAAAGAGTACCCGCTACTGTACTATAAAAGAAGCTGGCTACCTGACTATAGTCTACTGCTAACAAATATTTGCTGAAAATGTTTTGCATCAGGTACTAGATCAGATGAGGATCACAAATGCATTAATTTACCATTAAATATATTAATGTATATTTGGATCTCTTGGGTCTAAATATACAACACAATTTGACTTCTATTATTGATCTAAATAATGAATGTAGTTTCCCATTAATAGAAAATACATTTTGAGGCTAAGCATGGTGATGCACTCCTGTAATCCTAGCACTAAGGAGGCTGAGGCAGGAGGACCTGGGAGAGTTAAACATGATCGCAGAAAATAAATTACAATATGGTAAAAAATGATTCAATTAGTATAGGAAATAATCATATAATCAACTGACATCAAAACACTGAAATTATCTTTAAACAAAGTTAATTCTACAGGAATAGGATAGAAAATGTACTCCTGATTAAGTTTGAATTGTTGTAAAAAGAATATCCACTTTTTGTGTTGCTTTGCAGGGTTGTGACTTAAATTCTGGGTTTCAAGCTGGCAACAGTGTCCTACCACTGACCTACATCCCCAACCCAAGAATAGTAACTTGTATTGCAATCTGTTGTGAAGTCGTCTTCCCCCAAAAACAATGAATAAATTCAGAGTTATTCCAAAGTGCAAAGTAGAAAGAATAGGATAATTTCTTCTGAATGAAATAAAAATAATCAGTTCTTTATGGAGAACATAGCGATATTTCACGTTTTCCTTACTTAATATGACTGAAGCAGAGAAACACAGAAGCAGAATGCTAAAAAGAAATACTTCCTGCACATTCTCTTTCTCTCCGTCTCTCTCTGTCTTTCTCTCTCCCTGTCTTTCTGCCTTCCTCTCTCTCTTCTGATACATTAGCTTTTCTCAAGTTATGTTTCACAAAAAATTCAAAAGCAGTATTATAATAAAAATCATACTGATTAAATATCACACTATCCTCTTTATAGATTCAACAGTATGTGTTACTATATACTGGTAGATATAAGATATGCACATATAGCATGCATAGAGCATAGACATGTATATACACAATACACAAATAGTCTTGAGAACCCCTACAGTAAAGATACCCAATTGAAAAATGTTTAAATATTTTCCAAATTTATTTAAAACTATGCTTTTTACATACAACATTCATTATTATCACCCATGACACACTCTGTAATTAACCATATTAGAAAAGTTGGATCATGAGAACTGATCAAATAAGCACATAGCAAACAGAATTGAAACCACAGAACATTATATACAAACACTAGACAGAGTAGAAAAAATGCTTTAGGAACTTAATTTTAAGTATCATTCTGATTTGGATGAAATTGTAGAATCATAAATATACCAAGAAAAAGAATTTGACAGAAAACTAAAGTGACTACGACTGAACAACACCAAAATTCGTATCAGGCTTGCTAACAGGTATGCGCACAACAGGTATGCGCATGCGAGTGTCCTGCACTCATGCATCCTCCATCTTTAACTTCCTCGCTAACCCTGTATTTTGCGTTAAAGTACTTACACAATTCTATTCTGTATTACCATCCTTTGTCCCTCTCACTAATTACTTGTCTCACAGCATTTTAGAGAATAATCATTTCATCAAAGGAAGGGGCCTATATTAAAAGCATATAATATGTTTGGTAAATGAACGAATAAATAATACCACTGCATGCATAAAGAGGAGACCTTAAGGCAGTCAAGAGTTTTGCAGTAGATATTGCACAGAACTGAGCCTGGCTAACAGTAAATATAGAAAATTCTTTAAAAGCATAGTTAAAAGCCTCACTATAACCTTGTACAAAAGCTTCATACTGTAATATTTCCTTATAGGTACAAAACGTTTACGGTCAAATTTTCTATTTTGTGGTGGGTTAAAAAAAATGAGCCTTTGTTTTATTGATTTAATTACTTCTTTTTAAAAACCACATCATTTTTAAAATACTGAATAGTTTTAGTGCAAATAAATACAGAATTTGTTTCTATAATAGGGTCAAAAATAATGTACGTAATATAAATACAACATAGTATGAATACCTGAAACCAAGTTAAAACAAATAAATCTCCATTTATTTCTAAAGTAAGTACAACTAATCCACAGTAACATAAATTAGCACAACCTGAGGTGACAGACATGGGAACTGATTACAAAGAGGCACAGGGGACTACCCGGATTAAGAAGGTTGTTACATGGTTGTGTATGTGTCAGCATTCGCTGATCTATACATTTGAAGATGCAAGCATATTTATTACATTTAAATTGTGCCTTAAGAAAGCAGTATTTTAGGGGCTGGGGATTTAGCTTAGCGGCAAAGCGCCTGCCTGGCAAGCGCAAGGTGGTGAGTTTGGTTCCTGGTACCGGAGAAAAACCAAGAAAAACAAAACAAAAAAAAAGAAAGCAGTATTTTAAAAGAGGTGAGCATGGGGCCAGGGATATGGCTCAGCAGTACAAGCATCTGCCTGGCAAGCTCAAGGTCCCGAGTTCGATTCTCAGTACCCAAAGGAAAAAAAAAAAAGAGGTGAGCATGACTAAGTTAAAGGAAAATGAAAAAGATGTTTTTTTATGAATGAACTTCAGTATTTAGAAATGATAGAATAGCTGGCCTAGTGAAAATGAATACAATATAAAAATTATTGAAATGTATGTTGATACTTCATAATGAAAAATTCCAAAAGACTAACGTGAAAAATATGGCAATTTATGATCCATGTCATCATTCATTTGTTCATCATACAATCATATAAACAAACATGTTTCAAAAAATTTATGCTGAATATTTGACATAGAACAAAATATTAAAAGTCCTTGTCTTCAAGAAACTTACAATCCAAATGTAAGAGAAAGAAAGCCCACAGGCAATCTAAATAAAGATGAAATCTCTGTACCATAGGTGAGTGAGAGTCCTGAATGAAGACTTCATTTAGGTTTAGGATAGTGGGGAAGGGGGAAGTCAAGAGAAGCTGTCTAGAAGAGATTGTAATTTTGCTAGGAGCAGAATGATTTATTTTTCCCATAAATATTCATTGAGCAACTTTCATATGTCAAGAACTGTGCTAGATATTAGATATTATTTTATCAGCAGAAACAAGTGTTTTTTTTTCTTTTTTACTATTAGTATATGTTTGCAATATATAGTACTTTCATTTTGAGGGAATTATACACATAAATATCATATCTTCATTTTTTATTCCCTTCCCCACCTTCCCCTCTGCCCCCCGGTATTAAGTATATTTTAACAGGAAAAGCAGAAATACTTACTGCCTTACAGAGTCTAGAATACAGCATAGGAGAACAATAAAGTAAACAAATCACTACTGATCTATTATAATTCATGGTAAATGCTTCAATGGATGCTAAGATAAAAGACAGCAGAGAGAGAGAGAGAGAAAGAGGGAGAGAGAGAGACATGAACTATAGATATGATGGTCTGAAAAACGAAAAATTAAGATAAAGCTCCAAATACTAAGACGCCAAGAACTAAGAATTACCAAAAGAGCACCTCACATGAACCATGACAGTAATCTGACGGCACACCATGGTAGTTAAATACTTCAGCATGGTAAGAAATCAGATTCAAGCAGTAAGAGAGAACTCGTAACAGTCATTTTTTGTTTTTCTTAATAATCTACTCATAATTAAATACCTGTAACAGCTATGAAAAGGAAAAGTTCATGAACCAAAAAGGCAAAAGAAAAAGCAATGGTGTTATACACTGAGAAGGGACAAACTCAAGATAGAGAAGTAGAAATTTAGCACTAAAGAAAAGAAATTATAGAAAAGTGAAGGAAAAGAGATGCCTTTTATTATTAAAATTCACACAAAAAAAATCAAACACAAAAACTGACATAAAAGAATCCTAAGAATGGAACTGATACTTATTATGAATATTATAATTTTTAGATTAATAGTTTAGAGGTATAAACACCTAGGTCAAAAATGACCAAACCTTATTACTATTCTGTGAAGAAAATATTTTCCTAAATAATAATGAACTAACTGTTTAAATTTTTAAAAATCCTTAAAGAAAAATCAGATTAAGGCAATACCTTAAATTACCTTTTACAAATTAATTACTCAGGATGCTGGGCCAGACAACATGGTGCTTCCAGTTTTTCTATATACTTTATGCATTTCTGATAAATGGGAAAAGAATAGATGACCTGGCAGAAGGCTCAGACAATAATGTGTGATTTACAAGACACGAATGCAGCTACCACAAGATTTATCTGACAGCCCTCTCCGATAGTGGACTGTTGAGTATCCGATGGAATGATTTCTAGTCTAGAAAGTCTACTACTGAGTAGCCATACACATTATTTATTTATTAGATGTTTTGGGTTGAAACCATTTTTAAATGATGCACTTCACAATGCAGAGTCATAAATTTAGCTTTAAACCCAAGAAGGGAGGTAGTGTTATTGGAATGTATGTCAGACTGAATTAGGATGAGCAACGTAAAGCTTTTATAAAGTGGCCTTGAATGCAATGTCAATTCTTTCAAAAATGATATTAATGTCAAATGAGCAAGATACAAACACTGTACAGAACATGAGTAATATTACCTCAAATATTTATTTTTTACTTTAAATCCATATAGATTTCTACCAGGTTTACATACATGCACAACTAATGTGGGGCACAAATGAATTACATGCTTGTGACACACTGAACCTGAAATACACTTAGGAATTTGTTCAACTATTTTGTGTGCATCGGAGAACATAGTCTCCTGAAGAACACAGTCTTACTTTAAAAAATAAAGGGATTTAAATCAGTCTGTAGGTTACTTATTTCTTGAATCATTTTACATGAACAATTCAACCATTCTAATAATAACCCATAAATATGTATTAATTTATGCTGCAGATGTGGTTCGAAGGTAGAACTCTTGTCTAACATGTTTGAGGCTCTGGATTCAGTCTATAGCACAGAAAAAAATTACACGACACTAGTAATTCTTAATATATGGATATGTGTGTGTGTGTGTGTGTGTGTGTGTGTGTGTGTGTGCGTGCTTAATGTTGACTATTGCTAGAGAGCTTCCAACTCTAAATAGTAACATTTTCACTAAATGCTGTTATAATTTAAATGAAACAAAATATAAAATGATGCCCAGTCAACTACTGACTGAGTGAAAACTGGAAAATATAATACTAGCTGAAGCTTTAAAGAGATAAAAAAAATCTGTGTGGTCTTACTGAAAGCAAACCGCATGTGATCATCTCATTTCTTAAAGTTAGGCTCTAATTCTCTTTCATAATAAAATGTGGTTGAAAGCCTTATTTTGAAAATTACAAAAAAATAAGTTTTGAATGAATTCAAGAAAAATAATCAGGACATTGATGATTGTCATGAAATTAACAGCAACTAATTTGTAAAGTTCTAAATCAAATTTGCAGATGCTAAGTTCATAAGCATATCCCATTATTTATGTGATTAAAAAGGAGTTTTTGACCTGATCTTTCGATCTTTGGCACTCAATCCTCTCCATCTCCTCTTAAAAAATTAATTAAAATTTTAGCAAGATGGTAGCTTTTTACTTCCCACCCTATCTCAGCCTAAAAAAATTATCAATCAAACTCTAGACATCCCCACCCAGTATCTGCAAAATGTCCTCTTGAAATTCAATTTCATATCTCTTAAGCTTTCATGTAGAAAAAGACAGTTCACTTCTTAACAAAATAAATCACTTTTGTGATTACCAAGTTGACCTCTTTGAATTAGGAAAATTCAAAGTGAAAAATGTAATTATCACCCTGGAACAATCTGTATACATCTGGAGCTAATTCTGGCTTCATTTTTCACATCATTTTTCACACTGTGCTACATCTTGTATAGATGCCATAGAACTTTTGAAGAACTCATAAAAAATGCTAAGGACTTCAAATACCCACTAATGTATGTTACTCAAACAAAAACCTTGAGAATTTCTGACTTTTGAAAGTTATTCTAGCAAGGGATCTTTATATCTTACTTGATTGGATAAGTATTAAGCAGCACTGTGACACACATGACAAATAGGTGTGCAACAACATGTCATTCTCTATCTTTGTAGCTTCTAACATTCAAAGATGTAATATGCTATACCTGAAATAGCTTACATACACCAGTAAACACATTCAATCTAAGCTAGAAAGTAGACTTCACAATTAAAACCTGCCTATGAAAGAGTTGTCTCACTACAAACAACAAACCTATATTCTTATGAAGAAACCCTAGGTGAACGTTTCTTAAAAGGGTAATTTCATGTAGGTATAAGAATAGTATGTAGTTATTTCTAGTCAAGAAACAGAATATCAATTATTTCAAATCACATGGCTTTATGAGAAATTTTATCTAATCAGCTTTTAAAGAAATGGAGTTTTCTAAAGGAGATTATTACACTATAAAAGCATAATTCTCACTAAGAATACTAAACCCACTAAGAAACATAACTATTCCTTACAAGTTCATTATTAAAAAGTTCATTAGATACAATCTCTAGAAGGAATTCTTCTTATTGTGCTTTATTGTTAATGCAGAGTATTGATTTTTCACACCTTCTATGATTCTTTAATTTGTATTCATGAAATGTCCATCAGCACAGTCTAAGTAAATTTGGTAACATAGGCATTCAAACACATCAATCGATGCAAAGAAACATTAATTTTGCATTATCCTCATTCGTTAGGCAAGTAAACCATGGAGTTGTAAATGAAGGTCAAAGGTGTTGAAATGGGTCAAAACCCTTGACCTCTAGACCAATACCCTTCCTATTAAAAAGGGCTATTTTAAAGTTTTAAGTAGGGGAATTTACTGCCAGCAAGGTATCACTTTTAAAAGACTACAAAGAAAACTCTCAATAAAAACATTCATCTGTTTAATTGCAAAATAAAAACAAACGATCATAAGATACATGATTTTTATATATATTTTAAAAGTCACAGAAGCCTACCACTTTAAATACAATGTTCTGAACATGGCAACTAATTTTGCTCTTAGGAATTTATTTTCTACAGCTTATTATGATGGCTGCCACATTTTTGTTGATGTTTTCCCCAAGTCTGCTGTGTATGTCAAAAATAATTAGCAATGACAAGGATTCAAAATTATTTATCACTCATTTTATAACCTCTGCACAAAAGGGAAGTAAACCCATGATTCCCAGCGGAATCAGAGTGGCACTCCACAAAGTATAGAAATGAATTTGTGTCTGTAACCTTAATGTACACAGAAAAGAAACTTAGTCATCTCAAAATCTTTTGATCCAGACATTTTTAATGTGGCTGTAAAAGCCTTTGTTTTGCAATTATGTACCTGTCCTTTCTCTCAGTACTTGCTTTACAATCATGTGCTAATATCAAGGACAAGAAATAATCCTTTTAGGAAAAAAATAAAATTATGTTAAAACAGCAAACTCAAAATTTATTGCAAAAAAAGAATGTCTTTGTCAAGAAAATACATGTGAGAGTTTATTTTAACTCAACTCTTGTACTCACCTGAGAACACAGTAACATAACCAACTCCACAACTGAACTACTAGACTTCATGCAAACCAGACCTAAAAAGAACAAAATGACAGAGTAAAAAAAAAAAAAAGGCAAATTATTTACGTAATTTTCTCCCAACTGGTTTTAAAATACAACATTATTATCTTTCTGAGAGCCATACCTGTAACACATTTGACTCTATTATTCAACAAGGTACTCCACAGTTACTTTAAACCTAACATCAAAACTACCATTTTTGTACACTTGATTTCAACTTTCAAAATGTTAAAACACTTATCAAAATATAATGACATTTCACAATACTCATATAAATGTGCACAGCATATGCCATGTTGATCAATATCATCTACATTTTGTTTTGGAGAGAGTTGATCGTTATACATGCAGAGAAGGGAAATGGCTCCCTGACCTTTGCTTTCTCCACCACACTCTCTCCCTTCAACCCTCTAGCTATCAATCAAGTTTCCATTTTGTTTCATGGCAGCAGACATCCCAAACACTCTTATTAGTACCTTGACCTCCGACCTCACACTAAACCTTAACAGAAATGCAAGCCATTGTGTGCTATATATTCCTGACTTCTTATAAATTAATTCATTTATATTTTCTCTTTTATGTTTTGTTTCCCTCAAAGTATTCTTAGGAACTTTCTTACAGCTCATATCTATCTAAAGAATTCTTTAGTTTTAATTATTAATAAAATCTAAAGCAGTTCATTAAAAGAACATTATATAACTAGTATCTTAAGAAAGCAATGTCAATAATTAATAGGACTAAAATTACGAAGTCCCATTACAAAACCCAGAAAATTATAATTGTGAATTCTATATTCTGGGGGGCAGGCACAAGTTTAGGTTCTAAGGTGTATGTAGTATCTAAAATAATTCCTAGTGGCTCTCCTCTATTTTTCCCCATCAAAGTGCTTTTATTTACCCTACCATTTCCTCTTGCACTTTCATGCTACTTATTTCTTCCCTTTCTGAATAATGCCTTAAACTCAGTGAGGGTATATGTTGGCATTTTGAAGCTTTACAAATTGCATTCAAATCAAACAAGCTGTTCACCCCATCATGTTTTAAGTCAGAGCTATTTCTCTCAAGTGTTAGAAATGGTGGTAACACTGTTAGCACTACCCTAAAAATTAGCTGAAGAATGTTTGTACACTGCATTAGACAAGCAGGTTATTAACCAGGCCACAATGTAGGTTCTAAGATGAACATAGCTCATCAGACTGATTCTGCCACTGTGAGGGAAGGGTAGGGCACAGCTGATTCCTCATCCCTGCTGTGGCCCTCTGCTGGTCTGAAAACTTGCCACTTTCTTTAAAACAAACCAGAGACAAAAAGTTGAGAGTTACTGCAACTTCAAAATCTACTTGCAAAGAGTAAATTCAGAACTTTCTATAATTAGATCAATAATCCTTATTGGGCTACACAAGAGGAATCAAAATTTCTACCACTAGGTCCTGATCTGGGCCATTCATGTCTGTTCGTATAATTAACAACTAGGATAAAGAAGACTTTGGGCTGTCCAAAATTAGAGAAATTTATAGATGCTCATTTGTCCCTTCTGCCACACATGGAATACTGCAAAACCCATATACTTAAGGGGAAAATACAGATGTATACACAGGTATTTATTTACATATGTATGTCCACTGACCAGTGACTTAAATACCAATGTCACAATACCAAGGTCAGGAAAACATCAAAAGAGTATACATGGGAGTGTTTACTCAGGATGTTTGATCTTGAGTAGAACACAAGCTTCTTATCCTAAATCATCAACTATGAACACAGATAAGGAGACCTAGCTATCTTCTAGCCCAAGCACTTTTGAAATAATAATTCTGCATCATCACTGATGAAAGTCCTGCATCTTCTTAAAAAGTTCTAGTTCAGAAGCGAAAATTGGTGCTTTGAAGTCAATCTATGTTCTTAAATAAAACTAACTGCTTGAAAAACTGTCCTCTGTTGAACTACTATGTGCTCCCTGGGGAAATTCAGAGTAAATCTTCTCTCACAAGAAGCCTTATCAAAAGCTTACTTAAAGAAACACCATGTATTTATTACTCATTTAAATTTTAATCTTGAAACACAAGTAAATGTAAGTAATAATCGCCTACTTGTTCCTTCAATAAGCAGTTCTTGTCCATGGCTACCCAAAAGCGTCCGAGAAAGAAAAGGTGCAAAATCCACAAAAATCTCTCGCAGAAGCGGAGCTGCCTTTTCCAAAGCATGTTCCAGTCTCTCTGTAATACTAATGGAAAGATGTTATGTTACCCAAGTTATTCAACAGAATTTATCCATTTTCTAGTTTTTAAAATAACATATATTTCCATACAAATGTAAAACTAGATAAAAATTAAAATATGACCTGAAGAGGCATCACTGTTATGCCTGTAGGATGTTCTAGCTGAAATGCCCTTTTTCCTCCTCATCTATCCTGATTCCTAGGCAACCTGGATAACAAATTTTCCAAGGATCAGTTCTTAGTGGAAGTCTTAACTCACCAGCTAAAAGCATTTGCTTTTTAGTCTCATTATGACTCAACAAGCTCAAGACTTCATCAAATTTGTCTGTTCACCACAATCAGTACCTTGGATTCAAGAACATGTCTTCATTTCTAAGTTATCAGCTACAGTCTATGACATAGTCTGATGAAATGACATAAAATGATGACATAGACTCAATAAATGTGCATACACCAAAGGGAACATTTTATGTGCTTTTTTACTCAATTCTATAACATATGGACACATTTATAATGATCTCAATTTATACATAATCTCTATGAATCTGTACATATATACATATATACAAAAACATACACATTTAAGGAGTTTAATTAGGAGATAGCCACAGACTTATAAGTAAAACAAATCATATAAATTACCCTCTACTTATCGGTTCACAGTAGGAATATTCCAGTTTATACTATGCCCCTGGAACTGAGCTATCAATGAAAATTTATATCAGTTTCTGCTCTCAGTGATCATCCTTCACAGGTACTACCCTTAATACTATTTCTCTATATTGTATCTCATAAATCTTATGCCTTAATGATATCACAAATACAAGGCGATGCTCCCAGGGCCTATTGTGGAGTACCATTTTTGCAATATGATAAGGAAAATCCAGAGCTTTGTATCCACTAAAGCTGTAGTAGTGGAAAACACGTTCACAGCATTCCAAATTGAATTTTGAAACTCATACTTTCAATTAAACGAAATTAAGTGACACTATTCTATCTATAACTCAGTATTATAGTGGCTTTGATGGACTGACTGTCTTTATAATTTCAGCATCTTAATAGGAAAAAAAAATGAATTACAAACATTTGATTTACAATTATTAGAAACCTAAGCCATACATTTATATAAATGAAATCTGTTATGCATGCACATTTATTATTACTAACAGCCATTTCTTATAAACATTTTACATCTCATATCTTTTGAAATATCATGCACATTGAAAATAATCCCAAGCCTCTGAATGTCATGTCTGTGAAAAAGTAGGAGAAAGGGAATGAAAGAGGAAAGGAAGAATAAAAAGAAAAGAAAGGAATGAGGGAGGAAAAACACAGCTACAAAATGTCAATAAAGGCACGAATTACAACACCCAAGTTAGTGGCCGACATACCTCATATTTGAGAATGGGTCTTGCAGAACTGAACCAACTGCAGGAACTGAGGGCAAGTGTGCATTAGACGGTCTACTGCCTGGAAAAGAAATGTAATCCTTAAGGAAATCTGTTTTTAATACAAGGACTTGAACAAACACAATGTCTTTATACTTGTCAACAAAAAATATACGATGCATTTTCTAAACATCCATTGCTATTTGGATGACATTAAAGTCTAACAATGAATGTTTTTCTTGAATCTTTTCATATATGAATCTCAATTGAGAGTTCAACTGTAAGGCTAAGCAATTCTTCTATCCAAGAGCTGAAGAGTTAACACAAAAGTAAATTCTAATTCACTAAATTAGGTGCAAAATCCTCTTCTTTCTATTCAACACTAAGT